>NW_028227342.1:417521-524550 GCF_978045245.1 Mus caroli
TCATTTTAAGACTTTTTCAGGGTTTCTCAACATATTCCAGGTCCTACAGTGTGATTTTCTCATTTTTCGACTTTTTCAGGGTTTCTCACCATATTGGAGGTTCTACAAGTGTGATTTTCTTATTTTTCGACTTTTTCAGGGTTTACTCACCATATTCCAGCTTCTACAGTGTATTTTAATCATTTTTTGACTTTTTCACGGTTTCTCATCATATTCTAAATCCTACAGTTTGATTTTCTCATTTTTGGAATTTTTTAGGGTTTCTCACCATATTGCAGGTACTACAAGTTTGATTTTCTTATTTTTCGACTGTTTCAGTGTTTCTCACCATATTGCAGGTCCAACTGTGATTTTCTCATTTTGAGACTTTTTCAATGTTTCTCACCATATTCCAGCTACTACAGTCTGATTTTCTCATTTTTGACTTTTTCAGGGTTTCTCATCATATTCCAAGTCCTCGAGTGTGATTTTTCCAATTTTTCGCCTTTTTCAGAGTTTTTCACCATATTCCAGGTTCCACAGTGTGATTTTCTCATTTTTTGACTTTTTCAGGATTGCTCACCATATTCCATCTTCTACATTGTGATTTTCTCATTTTTCAACTTTTTCAGGTTTCTCATCTTATTCCAAATCCTACAGTGTGATTTTCTCATTTTTTGAGTTTTTCAGGGTGTCTCACCATATTTCAAGTCCTACAGTGTGATTTTCTCATTTTTCGACTTTTTCAAGGTTTCTCACCATATTGCAGGTCCTACAAGTGTGAATTTCTTATTTTTTGACTTTTTCAGGGTTTCTCACCATATTCCAGCTCCTTCAGTGTATTTTTCTTATTTTTTGACTTTTTCAGGGTTTCTCACCATATTGCAGGTCCTACACGTGTGAATTTCTTATTTTTCGACATTTTCAGAGTTTCTCACCATATTCCAGGTCCTACAGTGTGATTTTCTCATTTTTTGACTTTTTCAGGGTTTCTCACCATATTGTACGTTCTACAAGTGTGATTTTTTTATTTTTCAACTTTTTCAGGGTTTACTCACCATATTCCAGCTTCTACAGTGTATTTTTCTCATTTTTTGACTTTTTTCACGGTTTCTTATCATATTCTAAATCCTACAGTGTGATTTTCTAATTTTTGGAATTTTTCAGGGTTTCTCACCATATTCCAGGTACTACAGTGTGATTTTCTCATTTTAAGACTTTTTCAGCGTCTCTCACCATATTGCATGTCCTACAAGTGTGTATATCTTATTTTTCTACTTTTTAACGGTTTCTCTCCATATTCCATCTCCTACCGTGAACTTTTGTCATTTTTTGTCTTTTTCACGGTTTCTCATTTTATTCCAAGTCCTACAGTGTGATTTTCTCATTTTTTGACTTTTTCAGGGTTTCTCACCATATTGCAGGTCCTACAAGTGTGAATTTCTTATTTTTCGACATTTTCAGAGTTTCTCACCATATTCCAGGTCCTACAGTGTGATTTTCTCATTTTAAGACTTTTTCAGGGTTTCTGAACATATTCCAGGTCCTACAGTGTGATTTTCTCATTTTTTGACTTTTTCAGGGTTTCTCACCATATTGGAGGTTCTACAAGTGTGATTTTTTTATTTTTCAACTTTTTCAGGGTTTACTCACCATATTCCAGCTTCTACAGTGAATTTTTCTCATTTTTTGACTTTTTTCACGGTTTCTTATCATATTCTAAATCCTACAGTGTGATTTTCTAATTTTTGGAATTTTTCAGGGTTTCTCACCATATTGCAGGTCCTACACGTGTGAATTTCTTATTTTTCGACATTTTCAGAGTTTCTCACCATATTGCACGTCCTACAAGTGTGAATTTCTTATTTTTCGACATTTTCAGAGTTTCTCACCATATTCCAGGTCCTACAGTGTGATTTTCTCATTTTAAGACTTTTTCAGGGTTTCTGAACATATTCCAGGTCCTACAGTGTGATTTTCTCATTTTTTGACTTTTTCAGGGTTTCTCACCATATTGGAGGTTCTACAAGTGTGATTTTTTTATTTTTCAACTTTTTCAGGGTTTACTCACCATATTCCAGCTTCTACAGTGAATTTTTCTCATTTTTTGACTTTTTTCACGGTTTCTTATCATATTCTAAATCCTACAGTGTGATTTTCTAATTTTTGGAATTTTTCAGGGTTTCTCACCATATTGCAGGTACTACAAGTTTGATTTTCTTATTTTTCGACTGTTTCAGTGTTTCTCACCATATTGCAGGTCCAACTTTGTGATTTTCTCATTTTGAGACTTTTTCAATGTTTCTCACCATATTCCAGCTACTACAGTGTGATTTTCTCATTTTTGACTTTTTCAGGGTTTCTCATCATATTCCAAGTCCTAGAGTGTGATTTTTCCAATTTTTCGCCTTTTTCAGAGTTTCTCACCATATTCCAGGTTCCACAGTGTGATTTTCTCATTTTTTGACTTTTTCAGGATTGCTCACCATATTCCATCTTCTACATTGTGATTTTCTCATTTTTCAACTTTTTCAGGTTTCTCATCTTATTCCAAGTCCTACAGTGAAATTTTCTCATTTTTTGACTTTTTCAGGGTGTCTCATCTTATTCCAAGTCCTACAGTGTGATTTTCTCATTTTTCGACTTTTTCAGGGTTTCTCACCATATTGCAGGTCCTACACGTGTGAATTTCTTATTTTTGGACTTTTTCAGGGTTTCTAACCATATTCCAGGTACTACAGTGTGATTTTCTCATTTTAAGACTTTTTCAGCGTCTCTCACCATATTGCATGTCCTACAAGTGTGTATATCTTATTTTTCTACTTTTTAACGGTTTCTCTCCATATTCCATCTCCAACCGTGTACTTTTGTCATTTTTTGTCTTTTTCTCGGTTTCTCATTTTATTCCAAGTCCTACAGTGTGATTTTCTCATTTTTTGACTTTTTCAGGGTTTCTCACCATATTGCAGGTCCTACAAGTGTGAATTTCTTATTTTTCGACATTTTCAGAGTTTCTCACCATATTCCAGGTCCTACAGTGTGATTTTCTCATTTTCCGACTTCTTTCAGGGTTTCTCACCATATTCTGGGTCCTACTGCATGAATTTCTCATGTTTTGACTTTTTCAGGGTTTCTCACCATATTCCAAGTCCTAGAGTGTGATATTCTCTCTTTTTTAAATTTTCGGGGTTTCTTACCTTATTCCAGGTTCTACATTGTCATTTTGTCATTTTTTGAATATTTCAGGTTTTCTCAACATATTCCAGGTCCTACACTGCCATTTTCTAATTTGCGACTTTTTCAGAGTTTCTCACCATATTCCATGTACTACAGTGTGATTTTTCTCATTTTTTGACTTTTTCAGCTTTTCTCACCATATTCCAAATCCTACAGGGTGATTTTCTCATTTTTTGACTTTTTCAGAGTTTCTCACCATATTCCATGTACTACAGTGTGATTTTTCTCATTTTTTGACTTTTTCAGGGTTTCTCACCATATTCCAAGTCCTACAGTGTGATTTTCTCATTTTTGGACTTTTTCAGGTTTTCTCATCATATTCCAAGTCCTAGAGTGTGATTTTCTCCTTTTTTGACTTTTTCATGTTTTCTCACCATATTCCAGGTCCTACAGTGTGATTTTTCTCTTTTTTTGACTTTTCAGGGTTTCTCACCATATTCCAGCTCCTACAGTGTGATTTTCTCATTTTTAGATTTTTTTCAGGTTTTCTCATCATATTCCAAGTCCTACAGTGTGATTTTCTCATTTTTTGACTTTTTCAGAATTTCTCACACTATTGCAGGTCCTACAGTATGATTTTCTCATTTTTCGACTTTTTCAGGTTTTCTCACCATATTGCAGCTACTACAAGTTTGTAATTTTTCGACTCTTTCAGGGTTTCTCACCATATTCCAAGTCCTACTGTGTGATTTTCTCATTTTTACACTTTTTCAGTGTTTTCTCACAATATTCCAGGTACTACAGTGTGATTTTCTCATTTTTTGTCTTTTTCAGGTTTTCTCATCATATTCCAAATCCTACAGTGTGATTTTCTCTTTTTCCGACTTTTAAAGGGTTTCTTACCATATTCTATGTCCTAGTCTGTAATTGTCTCATTTTTCGACTTTTTCAGGGTTTCTCACCATATTGTAGGTTCTACAAGTGTGATTTTTTTTATTTTTCAACTTTTTCAGGGTTTACTCACCATATTCCAGCTTCTACAGTGTATTTTTCTCATTTTTTGACTTTTTTCACGGTTTCTTATCATATTCTAAATCCTACAGTGTGATTTTCTAATTTTTGGACTTTTTCAGGGTTTCTCACCATATTCCAGGTACTACAGTGTGATTTTCTCATTTTAAGACTTTTTCAGCGTCTCTCACCATATTGCATGTCCTACAAGTGTGTATATCTTATTTTTCTACTTTTTAACGGTTTCTCTCCATATTCCATCTCCTACCGTGTACTTTTGTCATTTTTTGTCTTTTTCACGGTTTCTCATTTTATTCCAAGTCCTACAGTGTGATTTTCTCATTTTTTGACTTTTTCAGGGTTTCTCACCATATTGCAGGTCCTACAAGTGTGAATTTCTTATTTTTCGACATTTTCAGAGTTTCTCACCATATTCCAGGTCCTACAGTGTGATTTTCTCATTTTTCGACTTTTTCAGGGTTTCTCACAATATTCCTGGTACTACTGCGTGATTTTCTCATGTTTTCGACTTTTTCAGAGTTTCTCACCATATTCTTGGTCCTACTGTGTGATTTTCTCATTTTAATACTTTTTTAGTGTTTCTCACCATATTCCAGGTACTACAGTGTAATTTTCTCATTTTTTTACTTTTTCAGGGTTTCTCATCACATTCCAAGTCCTAGAGTGTGACTTTTGCTTTTTTCGAATTTTTCGGGTTTCTCAACATATTCCAGGTCCTACAGTTTGTTATTCTCATTTTTCGTCTTTTTCAGGGTTTCTCACTAGCTTCCAGGTCCTACTGCGTGATTTTCTCATTTTCCGACTTCTTTCAGGGTTTCTCACCATATTCTGGGTCCTACTGCATGAATTTCTCATGTTTTGACTTTTTCAGGGTTTCTCACCATATTCCAAGTCCTAGAGTGTGATATTCTCTTTTTTTTAAATTTTCGGGGTTTCTTACCTTATTCCAGGTTCTACATTGTCATTTTGTCATTTTTTGAATATTTCAGGTTTTCTCAACATATTCCAGGTCCTACACTGCCATTTTCTAATTTGCGACTTTTTCAGAGTTTCTCACCATATTCCATGTACTACAGTGTGATTTTTCTCATTTTTTGACTTTTTCAGCTTTTCTCACCATATTCCAAATCCTACAGGGTGATTTTCTCATTTTTTGACTTTTTCAGAGTTTCTCACCATATTCCATGTACTACAGTGTGATTTTTCTCATTTTTTGACTTTTTCAGGGTTTCTCACCATATTCCAAGTCCTACAGTGTGATTTTCTCATTTTTGGACTTTTTCAGGTTTTCTCATCATATTCCAAGTCCTAGAGTGTGATTTTCTCCTTTTTTGACTTTTTCATGTTTTCTCACCATATTCCAGGTCCTACAGTGTGATTTTTCTCTTTTTTTGACTTTTCAGGGTTTCTCACCATATTCCAGCTCCTACAGTGTGATTTTCTCATTTTTAGATTTTTTTCAGGTTTTCTCATCATATTCCAAGTCCTACAGTGTGATTTTCTCATTTTTTGACTTTTTCAGAATTTCTCACACTATTGCAGGTCCTACAGTATGATTTTCTCATTTTTCGACTTTTTCAGGTTTTCTCACCATATTGCAGCTACTACAAGTTTGTAATTTTTCGACTCTTTCAGGGTTTCTCACCATATTCCAAGTCCTACTGTGTGATTTTCTCATTTTTAGACTTTTTCAGTGTTTTCTCACAATATTCCAGGTACTACAGTGTGATTTTCTCATTTTTTGTCTTTTTCAGGTTTTCTCATCATATTCCAAATCCTACAGTGTGATTTTTTTCATTTTTCGACTTTTTCAGGGTTTCTCACCATATTGCAGGTACTTCAAGTTTGATTTTCTTATATTTCGACTCTTTCATGGTTTCTCTCCATATTTCAGGTCCTACTGTGTGATTTTCTCATTTTTTGAATTTTTCAGTGTTTCTCACCATATTCCAGGTCCTACAGTGTGTTTTTCTCATTTTTCGACTTTTTCAGGGTTTCTCACCATATTGGAGGTCCTACAATTGTGATTTTCTAATTTTTTAACCTTTTCAGGGTTTCTCTCCATATTCCAGCTCCTACAGTGTATTTTTCTCATTTTTTTTACTTTTTCACGGTTTCTCATCATATTCGAAGTCCTACAGTGTGATTTTCTCATTTTTCGACTTTTTCAGGGTTTCTCACCATATTTCAGGTACTAAAAGTTTTATCTTATTTTTAGACTTTTTCAGTGTTTCTCACCATATTCCAGGTACTACAGTGAGATTTTTCTCATTTTTTGACTTTTTCAGGGTTTCTCACCATATTCCAAGTCCTACAGTGTGATTTTTTCTCTTTTTTTGACTTTTCAGGGTTTCTCACCATATTCCAGCTCCTACAGTGTGATTTTCTCATTTTTAGATTTTTTCAGGTTTTCTCATCATATTCCAAGTCCTACAGTGTGATTTTCTCATTTTTTGACTTTTTCAGAATTTCTCACCTATTGCAGGTCCTACAGTATGATTTTCTCATTTTTCAACTTTTTCAGGTTTTCTCACCATATTGCAGGTTCTACAAGTTTGATTTTCTTATTTTTCGACTGTTTCAGGATTTCTCACCATATTCCAAGTCCTACTGTGTGATTTTCTCATTTTTAGGCTTTTTCAGTGTTTTCTCACCATATTAAAGTTACTACAGTGTGATTTTCTCATTTTTTTACTTTTTCAGGTTTTCTCATCATATTCAAAGTCCTACAGGGTGTTTTTCTCTTTTTTCGACTTTTAAAGGGTTTCTTACCATATTCCATGTCCTAGTCTGTAATTGTCTCATTTTTCGACTTTTTCAGGTTTTCTCACCATATTGGAGGTCCTACTTGTGTGATTTTCTTATTCTTTGACTTTTTCAGGTTTTCTCACCACATTCCAACTCCTACAGTATATTTTTCTCATTTTTGACTTTTTCATGGTTTCTCATCATATTCCAAATCCTACAGTGTGATTTTTTCATTTTTCAACTTTTTCAGGGTTTCTCACCATATTGCAGGTACTTCAAGTTTGATTTTCTTATATTTCGACTGTTTCACGGTTTCTCTCCATATTTCAGGTCCTACTGTGTGATTTTCTCATTTTTTGAATTTTTCAGTGTTTCTCACCATATTCCAGGTCCTACAGTGTGTTTTTCTCATTTTTCGACTTTTTCAGGGTTTCTCACCATATTGGAGGTCCTACAATTGTGATTTTCTAATTTTTTAACCTTTTCAGGGTATCTCTCCATATTCCAGTTCCTACAGTGTATTTTTCTTATTTTTTTAACTTTTTCACGGTTTCTCATCATATTCGAAGTCCTACAGTGTGATTTTCTCATTTTTCGACTTTTTCAGGGTTTCTCACCATATTTCAGGTACTACAAGTTTTATCTTATTTTTAGAATTTTTCAGTGTTTCTCACCATACTCCAGGTACTACAGTGTGATTTTCTCATTTTTTGACTTTTTCAGGGTTTCTCATCGTATTCCAAGTCCTAGAGTGTGATTTTCGCATTTTTCGAAATTTTCAGTGATTCTCAGCATATTCCAGTTCCTACAATTTGATTTTCTAATTTTTTGACTTTTTCAGGGTTTCTCATCATATTTCAGGTACTACAAGTTTTATCTTATTTTTAGACTTTTTCAGTGTTTCTCACCATATTCTAGGTACTACAGTGTGTTTTCTCATTTTTCGACTTTTTCAGGGTTTCTCACCATATTCCAAGTCCTACAGTGTGATTTTCTCATTTTTAGACTTTTTCTGGGTTTCTCATCATATTCCAAGTCCTAGAGTGTGATATTCTCATTTTTCGACTTTTTCAGTGTTTCTCACCATATTGCATGTACTACAAGTTTTATTTTCTTATTTTTGAACTGTTTCAGGGTTTCTCACCATATTCCAGGTCCTACTGTGTGATTTTCTCATTTTAATACTTTTTTAGTGTTTCTCACCATATACCAGGTACTACAGTTTAATTTTCTAATTTTTCGACTTTTTCAGGGTTTCTCACCATATCCCAAGTCCTACAGTGTGATTTTCTCATTTTAAGACTATTTCAGGGTCTCTCAACATATTGCAAGTCCTACAAGTGTGTATTTCTTTTTTTTTTTTTGACTTTTTCATGACTTCTCACCATATTCCAGCTCCTACAGTGTCATTTTCTCATTTTTCGACATTTTCAGGGTTTCTTACCATATTCCAGGTCCTACAGTGTGATTTTCTCATTTTAAGACTTTTTCTGTGTTTCTCATCATATTCTGGGTCCTAGTGCATGATTTTCTCATTTTTCGACTTTTTGAGGGTTTCTCACCATATTCCAAGTCCTACAGTGTGATTTTCTCATTTTTTGAATTTTCCAGGGTTTCTCATCATATTCCAAATCCTAGAGTGTGATATTCTCATTTTTCGACTTTTTCAGGGTTTGTCACCATATTGCATGTACTACAAGTTTGATTTTCTTATATTTCGACTGTTTCAGGGTTTCTCACCACATTCCAGGTCCTACTGGGTGATTTTCTCATTTTAATACTTTTTTAGTGTTTCTCACCATATTCCAGGTACTACAGTGTGATTTTTTCATTTTTTGACTTTTTCACGGTTTCTCATCATATTCCAAGTCCTAGAGTGTGATTTTTGCCTTTTTCGTATTTTTCAGGGTTTCTCAACATATTCCAGGTCCGACAGTTTGATTTTCTCATTTTTCGACTTTTTCAGGGTTTCTCACCAGCTTCCAGGTCCTACTGCGTGATTTTCTCATTTTTCGACTTTTTTCAGGATTTCTCACCATATTCTGGGTCCTACTACATGATTTTCTCATTTTTCGATGTTTCAGGGTTTCTCACCATATTCCAGTCCTAGAGTGTCCTTTTCTCATTTTTTAACTTTTTCAGGGTTTCTTACGGTATTCCAGGTTCTACATTGTCATTTTCTCATTTTTCGAATATTTCAGGTTTTCTCAACATATTCCAGGCCCTACACTGTCATTTTATAATTTGCGACTTTTTCAGAGTTTCTACCCATATTCCATGTACTACAGTGTGATTTTTCTCATTTTTTGACCTTTTCAGGGTTTCTCACCATATTCCAGGTCCTAAGGTGTGATTTTCTCATTTTAAGACTTTGTCAGTATTTTTCACCATATTCCAAGTACTACAGTGTGATTTTCTATTTTAAGACTTTTTCAGTGTTTCTCACCAAATCCCAGGTCCTACTGCGTGATTTTCTCATTTTTCGACTTTTTCAGGGTTTCTCACCATATTCCAAGTCCTAATGTGTGATTTTCTCATTTTTCGACTTTTTCAGGGTTTCTCACCATATTCCAGATCCTACAGATTGATTTTCTCATTTTTCGACTTTTTCAGGTTTTCTCACCAGCTTCCAGGTCCTACTGCGTGATTTTCTTATTTTTTGACTTTTTTTTCAGGGTTTCTCTCCATATTCTGGGTCCTACTTCATGATTTTCTCATTTTTCGACACTTTCAGGGTTTCTCACCATATTCCAAGTCCTATAGTGTGATATTCTCATTTAAGACTTTTTCAGTGTTTCTCACCATATTCCAGGTACTCCTGCATGCTTTTCTCATTTTTCAACTTTTTCAGGGTTTCTCACCATATTCCAAATCCTACAGTGTGATTTTTCATTTTTTGACTTTTTCAGGGTTACTCATCTTATTCCAAGCCACACCCATCTTTAAATTTTTAGAAGAAAATGTGAGGCTGTGTTTATATACATCATATGCAGATCGTAAGAGGGATTTAGATTCTCCAGAATCTGACACCCTATTCTGGAGTGTCTAAAGATAGCTACAGTGTACTTATATCTAATAAATAAATAAATAAATAAATAAATAAATAAATAAATATATATATAAATAAACATTTTTTTAAAAAGGATAAGAAAGAAAGAAAGACCAGGCAGACCTGCCATCCTTATCTCTGTCTGTCTGTCTGTCTGATACCCTGGAACTGGAGAAGGGCCACCATATAGTTGCTGGTAGTTGATCCCAGATTCTCTAGAAGAGGAGACAATGCTGTTAATTGTTTTGTTATGTTTTTCACTGTTTTTTTTTATTACATATTTTCCTCAATTACATTTCCAATGCTATCCCAAAAGTCCCCCATACCTCCCCCCACTTCCCTACCCTCCCATTCTTCTCAGTGGCCCCACACATCTTTAAATTTTTAGAAGTATACGTGAGTCTGTGTTTATGTACATAATATGCAGGCCAAAAGTGGGATTTAGATTCTCCAGAATCTGACACCGTCTTCTGGAGTGTCTGAAGACAGCTACAGTGTACTTATATCTAATAAATACATAAATAAATAAATAAGCAAACATTTTTTCAAAAGGATAAGAAAGAAAGAAAGACCAGGCAAGCCTGCCATCCTTATCTCTGTCTGTCTGTCTGACAGTCTGTCTGATCCCCTGGAACTGGAGGTGGGCCACTATATAGTTGCTGATAGTTGATACCAGGTTCTCTGGAAGTGGAGACAGTGATGGTAATTGTTGAGCCCTTTCAGTGGTCCCACCAATCTTTAAATTTTTAGAAGTATATGTGAGGCTGTGTTTATGTACATCATATGCAGACCATAAGAGGGATTTAGATTCTCCAGAATCTGAAACCCTCTTCTGGAGTGTCTGAAGGCAGCTACAGTGTACTTATATCTAATAAATACATAAATAAATAAATAAATAAATAAATAAATAAATAAATAAACATTTTTTTTAAAGGATAAGAAATAAAGTAAGACCAGGCAGGCCTGGCATCCTTATCTCTGTCTGTCTGTCTGTCTGTCTTTCTGATCCACTGGAACTGGAGATGAGCCACAATATAGTTGCTGGTAGTTGATCCCAGGTTCTCTGGAAGAGGAGACAATGCTGTTAATGGTTGAGCCCTTTCAGTGGCCCCACACATCTTTTAATTTTTGGAAGTAAATGTGAGTCTGTGTTTATGTACATCATATGCACACCATAAGAGGGATTTAGATTATCCAGAATCTGACACCCTCTCCTGGAGTGTCTGAAGACCGCTAAAGTGTACTTATATTTAATAAATACATAAATAAATAAATAAACATTTTTAAAAAGGATGAGAAAGAAAAAAAACCAGGCAGGCCTGCCACCCTTGTCTGTCTGTCTGTCTGTCTTTCTGTCTGATACCTTAGAACTGGAGATGAGCCACCATATAGTTGCTGGTAGTTGATCCCAGGTTGTCTGGAAGAGGAGATAATGCTGTTAATTGTTGAGCCCTTTCAGTGACCCCATACATCTTTAAATTTTTGAAGTATATGTGAGGCTGTGTTTATGTACATCATATACAGACCATAAGAGGGATTTAGATTCTCCAGAATCTGACACCATCTTCTGGAGTGTCTGAAGACAGACACAGTGTACTTATATCTAATAAATAAATAAATAAATAAATAAATAAATAAATAAATAAATAAATAAACATTTTTTAAAAAGGATAAGAAAGAAAGAAAGACCAGGGAGGCCTGCCTTCCTTATCTCTGTCTCTCTGTATGTCTGTCTGTCTATCTGTCTGATACCCTGGAACTGGAGATGGGCCACCATATAGGTGCTGGAAGTTGAACCCAGGTTCTCTGGAAGAGGAGACAATGCGGTTAATTGTTGAGCCCTTTCAGTGGCTCCACCCATCTGTAAATTTTTAGAAGTATATGTGAGGCTGTGTTTATGTACATCATATGCAGACCATAAGAGGGATTTAGATTCTCCAGAATCTGACACCCTCTTCTGGAGTGTCTGAAGATAGCTACAGTGTACTTTTATCTAATAAATACATAAATAAGTAAATAAACATTTCTTAAAAAGGATAAGAAAGAAAGACCAGGCAGGCCTGCCATCGTTATCTCTATATGTCTGTCTGTCTGTCTCTCTGTCTGATCCTCTGGAACTGGAGATGGGCCACCATATAGTTGCTGGTAGTTGATCCCAGGTTCTCTGGAAGAGGAGACAATGCTGTTAATGGTTGAGCCCATACAGTGGCCCCACACATCTTTAATTTTTGGAAGTAAATGTGAGTCTGTGTTAATGTACATCATATTCAGACCATAAGAGGGATTTAGATTCTCCAGAATCTGACACCTTCTTCCTGATGTCTGAAGACAGCTACAGTGTACTTATATCTAATAAATACATAAATAAATAAATAAACATTTCTTAAAAATGATAAGAAAGAAAGAAAGACGAAGCAGGCCTGCCATCCTTATCTCTATCTGTCTGTATGTCTGTCTCTCTGTCTGATCCCCTGGAACTGGAGATGGGCCACCATATAGTTGCTGGTAGTTGATCTCAGGTTCTCTGGAAGTGGAGACAATGCTGTTAATTTTTGAGCCGTTCAGTGGCAACACCCATCTTTAATTTTTAGAAGTAAATGTGAGGCTGTGTTTATGTACATCATATGCAGACAATAAGAGGGATTTAGATTCTCCAGAATCTGACACTCTCTTCTGGAGTGTCTGAAGACAGCTACAGTGTACTTATATCTAATAAATAAATAAATAAATAAATAAATAAATAAATAAGCATTATTAAAAAGGATAAGAAAAAAAGAAAGACCAGGAAGGCCTGCCATCCTTATCTCTGTCTGTCTGTCTGTCTGTCTGATACCCTGGAACTGGAGTGGGCCACCATATAGTTGCTGGTAGTTGATCCCAGATTCTCTGCAAGAGGAGACAAGGCTGTAAATTTTTGAGCCCTTTCAGTGGCACCACCCACTTTAAATTTTTAGAAGTATTTGTGAGGCTGTGTTTATGTACATCATATGCAGACCATAAGAGGGATTTACATTCTCCAGAATCTGATCCCTCTTCTGGAGTGTCTGAAGACAGCTACAGTGTACTTATATCTAATAAATACATAAATAAATAAATAAATAAACATGTTTTAAAAAGGATAAGAAAGAAAGAAAAACCAGGCAGGCCTGCCATCCTTGTCTGTTTGTCTGTCTGTCTGTCTGATCCCCTGAAACTGGAGATGGGCCACCATATTTTTCTGGTACTTGATCCCAGGTTCTCTGGAAGAGGAGACAATGCTGTTAATTGTTGAGCCCTTACAGTGGCCCCACCCATCTTTAAATTTTTAGAAGTATATGTGAGGCTGTGTTTATGTACATCATATGCAGACCATAAGAGGGATTTAGATTCTCCAGAATCTGACACACTCTTCTGGAGTGTCTGAAGACAGCTACAATGTACTTATATCTAATAAATACATAAATAAAGAAATAAACATGTTTTAAAAAGGATAAGTAAGAAAGAAAGACCAGGCAGGCCTGCCATCCTTATCTCTGTCTGTCTGTCTGTCTGTCTGTCTGATCCCCGGGAACTGGAGATGGGCTACCTTATAGTTGCTGGTAGTTGATCCCAGGTTCTCTGGAAGAGGAGACAATGCTGTTAATTGTTGAGCCCTTTCAGTGGCCCCACCCATCTTTAAATTTTTAGAAGTATATGTGAGGCTGTGTTTTTGAACATCATATGCAGACCATAAGAGGGATTTAGATTCTCCAGAATCTGACACACTCTTCTGGAGTGTCTGAAGACAGCTACAGTGTACTTATATCTAATAAATACATAAATAAATAAATAAATAAATAAATAAATAAATAAATAAATAAACATTTTTTAAAAGGGATAAAGAAGAAAGAAAAACCAGGCAGGCCTTCCATCCTTGTCTGTCTTTCTCTCTGTTTGTCTGTCTTGCCTAGCCCCTTGCGTAGCCTAGCCTAGCCCCTTGCCTTGCCTAGCCTAGCCCAGCCCTGCCTTGCCTAGCCCTGCCTATCCCTGTCTTTAACCAGGCTGGCCTCGAAGTCAGAAACTGACTGCTTCTGCCTCCAGAGTGCTCTCATTAAGAGCTCAAGCCACCACTGACTGTTGGGTTTTCTAAGTCTTACATAGGTATGGTCTGTTTCTCAGCTGTGAAACCCTAATTAACACATGTAGTCTGTCCTAGGTCAGCCATAGCTACAGACTGAGGCCTTTTCTAAAACAAAACAAAAGAAAACAAAAAATAGAAATAATAAAATAAATAAATTAAGCAACCACATGATAACTTTTCTTTCTTTCAATGATACTCAGAGCTTGAAGCAGTTCACCCATGAGACCTCAGCTCCGGACATTGAGGCTGTTTCCCTAACAAGTATTATGGCTGAACCTGAGGGGTTCTACTGCTGATTTGTGTCCCCCTCTTTAAAAAAATAGTTGTTTTCAAAGGCTGCAGGTTCTTAGCCCTGTTCCTTGTTACAGTTGAGTCACAGCCCTGAAAGTTCAGTGGTAGTTAAAGGCACTGAGAAGGGCTTCCTCTAGACATCAAAGACCAAGTCTTTGTTATTAAAAAGTTAATCTGGATTGCCCCACCCCCTGGCATCCTTAGAATTCCTAGAAAGGAAGGCAGGGACCTGGGCAGAAGGGTGCAAGTCTACTGCTGTTTGTAAGTGGTAACAGAAAGCTTTCTCTTTTTGGTACCCTACCCCAAGTTACACTGTCACTTCTTTTTCCTAGTTTTATTTTTGTCGGTTTGTATTCTCAACATAGACCCTTTTCCTTCCTAACCTTGGCTGTCCTGAACCTTACTGTCCTTGAATTCAGTGATTTGCCTGTCTTGCTGGGATGAAACTGTGAGCTACCATCCAGAAGGAAGCACCCTGCTGAGGTTAGATTGGGGTCTCTTCCATTTTCCTCTATGAACATGCATATGGCAGGCCTGTTCTTTCTTTTTTACTTTTCTTTTTCTTTTTAAAGATTTATATATTTATTATATTTAAGTATGCTGTAGCTATCTTCAGACAGTCCAGAAGAGGGTGTCAGATTCTGAAGAATCTAAATCATTCTTATTGTCTGCATATGATGTATATAAACACAGCCTCACATATACTCAAAAAAAAAAAAAAGAAAGAAAGATGTGGCTACAGAGAGGGCTCAACAATTAAGAGCATTGTCTCCTCTTACAGAGAACCTGGGCTCAATTACCAGTATTATATATGGTGGCCCATCTCCAGTTCCAGGGGATCTAATACTCTGTTCTGGAGTCTGTGGGCACAGCATACACATGCAAAACATTCTTACACAATCATTGAGAGAGGAGAGAGAGGGGTTGAGAGAGAGGGGAGGTATTCATACCTCCTGACGAGTTTGAAGACCTGAGCTTCATCACTCAGACAAATAAATCAATGCAAAATATTTTTAAAAAATAAACTCTGCCATTGCCCTTTAAAAATTCCTAGAAAACAAGTTTTATAAGCAACAGTTATATTTACTATATCTAAAGTACAGTCATGAGCATATTCTCTAAATAGAAAAAGGCCTGTTAGTCTTAGAAATGGAAAAGAAAAACCAAGGAAGGTTTGCAATTACATAATGAGGCAGCTCAGCCCAGCTCTTAGGTTGGAAATAAGACTGGAGAATAGGATACACCTGAAGACAGCCAGCCATTGCTTTTTGTTTTGGAGGCTGAAAGGATAAACCTGAAGACAGCCAATGCTGTGTGATGGTGATCTGGTATTTTATTTTTAATTTTTAAAAAATTTAACACTTTTTATAAAACCTTTTATAAAGGTTTTATAAAACCTTCTGGAGTGTCTGAAGACAGCTACAGTGTACTTATATCTAATAAATACATAAATAAATAAATTAATAAATAAATAAACATTTTTTAAAAAGGATAAGAAAGAAAGAAAAATCAGGCAGGCCTGCCATCCTTATCTCTGTCTGTCTGTCTGTCTGTCTGTCTGATCCTCTGGAACTGGATATGGGCCACCATATATTTGCTGGTAGTTTTTCCCAGGTTCTCTGGAAGAGGAGACAATGCTGTGAATTGTTGAGCCCATACAGTGGCCCCACACATCTTTAATTTTTGGAAGTAAATGTGAGTCTGTGTTAATGTACATCATATTCAGACCATAAGAGGGATTTAGATTCTCCAGAATCTGACACCTTCTTCCTGATGTCTGAAGACAGCTACAGTGTACTTATATCTAATAAATACATAAATAAATAAATAAACATTTCTTAAAAATGATAAGAAAGAAAGAAAGACGAAGCAGGCCTGCCATCCTTATCTCTATCTGTCTGTATGTCTGTCTCTCTGTCTGATCCCCTGGAACTGGAGATGGGCCACCATAAAGTTGCTGGTAGTTGATCTCAGGTTCTCTGGAAGTGGAGACAATGCTGTTAATTTTTGAGCCGTTCAGTGGCAACACCCATCTTTAATTTTTAGAAGTAAATGTGAGGCTGTGTTTATGTACATCATATGCAGACAATAAGAGGAATTTAGATTCTCCAGAATCTGACACTCTCTTCTGGAGTGTCTGAAGACAGCTACAGTGTACTTATATCTAATAAATAAATAAATAAATAAATAAATAAATAAATAAGCATTATTAAAAAGGATAAGAAAAAAAGAAAGACCAGGAAGGCCTGCCATCCTTATCTCTGTCTGTCTGTCTGTCTGTCTGATACCCTGGAACTGGAGTGGGCCACCATATAGTTGCTGGTAGTTGATCCCAGTTTCTCTGCAAGAGGAGACAAGGCTGTAAATTTTTGAGCCCTTTCAGTGGCACCACCCACTTTAAATTTTTAGAAGTATTTGTGAGGCTGTGTTTATGTACATCATATGCAGACCATAAGAGGGATTTACATTCTCCAGAATCTGATCCCTCTTCTGGAGTGTCTGAAGACAGCTACAGTGTACTTATATCTAATAAATACATAAATAAATAAATAAATAAACATGTTTTAAAAAGGATAAGAAAGAAAGAAAAACCAGGCAGGCCTGCCATCCTTGTCTGTTTGTCTGTCTGTCTGTCTGATCCCCTGAAACTGGAGATGGGCCACCATATTTTTCTGGTACTTGATCCCAGGTTCTCTGGAAGAGGAGACAATGCTGTTAATTGTTGAGCCCTTACAGTGGCCCCACCCATCTTTAAATTTTTAGAAGTATATGTGAGGCTGTGTTTATGTACATCATATGCAGACCATAAGAGGGATTTAGATTCTCCAGAATCTGACACACTCTTCTGGAGTGTCTGAAGACAGCTACAATGTACTTATATCTAATAAATACATAAATAAAGAAATAAACATGTTTTAAAAAGGATAAGTAAGAAAGAAAGACCAGGCAGGCCTGCCATCCTTATCTCTGTCTGTCTGTCTGTCTGTCTGTCTGATCCCCGGGAACTGGAGATGGGCTACCTTATAGTTGCTGGTAGTTGATCCCAGGTTCTCTGGAAGAGGAGACAATGCTGTTAATTGTTGAGCCCTTTCAGTGGCCCCACCCATCTTTAAATTTTTAGAAGTATATGTGAGGCTGTGTTTTTGTACATCATATGCAGACCATAAGAGGGATTTAGATTCTCCAGAATCTGACACACTCTTCTGGAGTGTCTGAAGACAGCTACAGTGTACTTATATCTAATAAATACATAAATAAATAAATAAATAAATAAATAAATAAATAAATAAATAAACATTTTTTAAAAGGGATAAAGAAGAAAGAAAAACCAGGCAGGCCTTCCATCCTTGTCTGTCTTTCTCTCTGTCTGTCTGTCTTGCCTAGCCCCTTGCGTAGCCTAGCCTAGCCCCTTGCCTTGCCTAGCCTAGCCCAGCCCTGCCTTGCCTAGCCCTGCCTATCCCTGTCTTTAACCAGGCTGGCCTCGAAGTCAGAAACTGACTGCTTCTGCCTCCAGAGTGCTCTCATTAAGAGCTCAAGCCACCACTGACTGTTGGGTTTTCTAAGTCTTACATAGGTATGGTCTGTTTCTCAGCTGTGAAACCCTAATTAACACATGTAGTCTGTCCTAGGTCAGCCATAGCTACAGACTGAGGCCTTTTCTAAAACAAAACAAAAGAAAACAAAAAATAGAAATAATAAAATAAATAAATTAAGCAACCACATGATAACTTTTCTTTCTTTCAATGATACTCAGAGCTTGAAGCAGTTCACCCATGAGACCTCAGCTCCGGACATTGAGGCTGTTTCCCTAACAAGTATTATGGCTGAACCTGAGGGGTTCTACTGCTGATTTGTGTCCCCCTCTTTAAAAAAATAGTTGTTTTCAAAGGCTGTAGGTTCTTAGCCCTGTTCCTTGTTACAGTTGAGTCACAGCCCTGAAAGTTCAGTGGTAGTTAAAGGCACTGAGAAGGGCTTCCTCTAGACATCAAAGACCAAGTCTTTGTTATTAAAAAGTTAATCTGGATTGCCCCACCCCCTGGCATCCTTAGAATTCCTAGAAAGGAAGGCAGGGACCTGGGCAGAAGGGTGCAAGTCTACTGCTGTTTGTAAGTGGTAACAGAAAGCTTTCTCTTTTTGGTACCCTACCCCAAGTTACACTGTCACTTCTTTTTCCTAGTTTTATTTTTGTCGGTTTGTATTCTCAACATAGACCCTTTTCCTTCCTAACCTTGGCTGTCCTGAACCTTACTGTCCTTGAACTCAGTGATTTGCCTGTCTTGCTGGGATGAAACTGTGAGCTACCATCCAGAAGGAAGCACCCTGCTGAGGTTAGATTGGGGTCTCTTCCATTTTCCTCTATGAACATGCATATGGCAGGCCTGTTCTTTCTTTTTTACTTTTCTTTTTCTTTTTAAAGATTTATATATTTATTATATTTAAGTATGCTGTAGCTATCTTCACACAGTCCAGAAGAGGGTGTCAGATTCTGAAGAATCTAAATCATTCTTATTGTCTGCATATGATGTATATAAACACAGCCTCACATATACTCAAAAAAAAAAAAGAAAGAAAGATGTGGCTACAGAGAGGGCTCAACAATTAAGAGCATTGTCTCCTCTTACAGAGAACCTGGGCTCAATTACCAGTATTATATATGGTGGCCCATCTCCAGTTCCAGGGGATCTAATACTCTGTTCTGGAGTCTGTGGGCACAGCATACACATGCAAAACATTCTTACACAATCATTGAGAGAGGAGAGAGAGGGGTTGAGAGAGAGGGGAGGTATTCATACCTCCTGACGAGTTTGAAGACCTGAGCTTCATCACTCACACAAATAAATAAATGCAAAATATTTTTTATAAATAAACTCTGCCATTGCCCTTTAAAAATTCCTAGAAAACAAGTTTTATAAGCAACAGTTATATTTACTATTTCTAAAGTACAGTCATGAGCATATTCTCTAAATAGAAAAAGGCCTGTTAGTCTTAGAAATGGAAAAGACAAACCAAGGAAGGTTTGCAATTACATAATGAGGCAGCTCAGCCCAGCTCTTAGGTTGGAAATAAGACTGGAGAATAGAATACACCTGAAGACAGCCAGCCATTGCTTTTTGTTTTGGAGGCTGAAAGGATAAACCTGAAGACAGCCAATGCTGTGTGATGGTGATCTGGTATTTTATTTTTAATTTTTAAAAAATTTAACACTTTTTATAAAACCTTTTATAAAGGTTTTATAAAACCTTCTGGAGTGTCTGAAGACAGCTACAGTGTACTTATATCTAATAAATACATAAATAAATAAATTAATAAATAAATAAACATTTTTTAAAAAGGATAAGAAAGAAAGAAAAATCAGGCAGGCCTGCCATCCTTATCTCTGTCTGTCTGTCTGTCTGTCTGTCTGATCCTCTGGAACTGGATATGGGCCACCATATATTTGCTGGTAGTTTTTCCCAGGTTCTCTGGAAGAGGAGACAATGCTGTGAATTGTTGAGCCCTTTCAGTGGCCCCAACCATCTTTAAATTTTTAGAGGTAAATGTGAGGCTGTATTTATGTACATCATATGCAGACCATAAGAGTGATTTAAATTCTCCAGTATCTGACATCCTCTTCTGGAGTGTCTGAAGACAGTTACAGTGTACTTATATCTAATAAATACATAAAAAAAAATAAATAAACATTTTTTAAACAGGATAAGTAAGAAAGAAAGACCAGGCAGGCCTGCCATCCTTATCTCTGTCTGTCTGTCTGTCTGTCTGATCCCCTGGAACTGCAGATGGGCCACCATATAGTTGCTGGTAGTTGATCTTAGGTTCTCTGGAAGAGGAGACAACGCTGTTAATTGTTGAGCCCATTCAGTGGCCCCACCCATCTTTAAATTTTTAGAAGTATACTTGAGTCTGTGTTTATGTACATCATATGCAGACCATAAGAGGTATTTAGATTCTCCTGAATCTGACACCATCTTCTGGAGTGTCTGAAGACAGCTACAGTGTACTTATATCTAATAAATAAATAAATAAATAAATAAATTAATTAATTAATTAATAAGTAAACATTTTTTCAAATGGATAAGAAAGAAAGAAAGACCAGGCAGGCCTGCCATCCTCATCTCTGTCTGTCTGTCTGTCTCTCTATATGATCCTTTGGAACTGAAGATAGGCCACCATATAGTTGCTGGTAGTTGATACCAGGTTCTCTGGAAGAGGAGACAATGCTGTTAATTGTTGAGCCCTTTCAGTGGCCCCACCCATCTTTAAATTTTTAGAAGTATATCTGAGGCTGTGTTTATGTACATCATATGCAGACCATAAGATGGTTTTTGATTCTTCAGAATCTGACACCCTCTTCTGGAGTGTCTGTAGATAGCTACAGTGTACTTATATATAATAAATACATAAATAAATAAACATTTTTTAAAAAGGACAAGAAAGAAAGAAAGACCAGGCAGGCCTGCAATCCTCATCACTGTCTGTCTGTCTGTCTGCTTTTCTGATCTCCTGGAACTGTAGATGGGCCACCATATAGTTGCTGGTAGTTGATCCCAGGTTCTCTGGAAGAGGAGACAATGCTGTTAATTGTTGAGCCCTTTCATTGCTCTCACCCATCTTTAAATTTTTAGATGTATATGTGAGGCTGTGTTTATGTACATCATATGCAGACCATAAGAGGGATTTAGATTCTCCAGAATCTGACACCCTCTTCTGGAGTGTCTGAAGACAGCTACATTGTACTTATATCTAATAAATACATAAATAAATAAATAAATAAATAAATAAACATTTTTTAAACAGGATAAGAAAGAAAGTAAGACCAGGCAGTCCTGCCATCCTTATCTCTGTCTGTCTGTCTGTCTGTCTGACAGCCTGTCTGATCCCCTGGAACTGCAGATGGGCCACCATATAGTTGCTGGTAGTTGATCCCAGGTTCTCTGGAAGTGGAGACAGTGATGGTAATTGTTGAGCCCTTTCAGTGGTCCCACCCATCTTTAAATTTTTAGAAGTATATGTGAGGCTGTGTTTATGTACATCATATGCAGACCTTAAGAGGGATTTAGATTCTCCAGAATCTGACACCCTCTTTTGGAGTGTCTGAAGACGGCTACAGTGTACTTATATCTAATAAATACAAAAATAAATAAATAAATAAATAAATAAATAAATAAACATTTTTTATAAAGGATAAGAAATAAAGAAAGACCAGGCAGGCCTGCCATCCTTATCTCTGTCTGTCTGTCTGCCTGTCTTTCTGATCCACTGGAACTGGAGATGGGCCACCATATAGTTGCTGGTAGTTGATCCCAGGTTCTCTGGAAGATGAGACAATGCTGTTAATTGTTGAGCCCCCTCAGTGGCCCCACCCATCTTTAAATTTTTAGAAGTATACGTGAGTCTGTGTTTATGTACATCATATGCAGGCCATATGAGGGATTTAGATTCTCCAGAATCTGACACCCTCTTCTGGAGTGTTTGAAGACAGCTACAGTTTACTTATATCTAATAAATACATAAATAAATAAATAAATAAGTAAACATTTTTTCAAAAGGATAAGAAAGAAAGAAAGACCAGGCAGGGCTGCCATCCTTATCTCTGTCTGTCTGTCTGTCTGTCTGTCTGATCCCCTGGAACTGGAGATGGGCCACCATATAGTTTCTGGTAGTTGAACCGAGGTTCTCTGGAAGAGGAGACAATGCTGTTCATTGTTGAGCCCTTTCAATGGCCCCATCCATCTTTAAATATTTAGAACTGTATGTTAGGCTGTGTTTATGTACATCATATGCAGACCATAAGAGGGATTTAGATTCTACAGAACCTGACACCCTCTTCTGGAGTGTCTAAGACAGCTAGAGTGTACTTATATCTAATAAATACATAAATAAATAAATAAATAAGTAAATAAATAAATAAATAAATAAATAAACATTTTTTAAACAGGATAAGAAAGAAAGTAAGACCAGGCAGTCCTGCCATCCTTATCTCTGTCTGTCTGTCTGTCTGTCTGACAGCCTGTCTGATCCCCTGGAACTGGAGGTGGGCCACTATATAGTTGCTGATAGTTGATCCAAGGTTCTCTGGAAGTGGAGACAGTGAAGGTAATTGTTGAGCCATTTCATTGGTCCCACCCATCTATAAATTTTTAGAAGTATATGTGAGGCTGTGTTTATGTACATAATATGCAGGCCATAAGAGGGATTTAGAATCTCCAGAATCTGACACCCTCTTCTGGAGTGTCTGAAGACAGCTACAGTGTACTTATATGTAATAAATACATAAATAAATAATTAAATAAACTTTTTTTAAAAAGGATAAGAAAGAAAGAAAGACCAGGCAGGCCTGCCATCCTTATCTCTGTCTGTCTGTCTGTCTGTCTGTCTGATCCCTGGGAACTGGAGATGGGCCACCATATATTTGCTGGTAGTTGAGCAGAGGTTCTCTGGAAGAGGAGACAATGCTGTTCATTGTTGAGCCCTTTCAATGGCCCCACCCATCTTTAAATGTTTAGAACTGTATGTGAGGCTGTGTTTATGTTCATCATATGCAGACCATAAGAGGGATTTAGATTCTCCAGAACCTGACACCCTCTTCTGGAGTGTCTAAAGACAGCTACAGTGTACTTATATCTAATAGATACATAAATAAATAAAAAATAAACATTTTTTAAAAAGGATAAGCAAGAAAGAAAGATCAGGCAGGCCTGCCATCCATATCTCTGTCTGTGTGTCTGTCTGTCTGTCTGTCTGATCCCTGGGAACTGGAAATGAGCCACCATATAGTTGCTGGTAGTTGATCCCAGGTTCTCTGGAAGAGGAGATAATGCTGTTAATTGTTGAGCCCTTTCAGTGGCCCCACCCTTCATTAAATTTTTTGAAGTATATCTGAGGCTGTGTTTATGTTCATCATATGCAGACCAGAAGATGGTTTTAGATTTTTCAGAATCTGACACCGTCTACTGGAGTGTCTGAAGACAGCTACAGTGTACTTATATCTAATAAATACATAAATAAATAAATTAATAAATAAATAATCATTTTTATAAAGGATAAGAAAGAAAGAAAAATCAGGCAGGCCTGCCATCCTTATCTCTGTCTGTCTGTCTGTCTGTCTGAACCTCTGGAACTGGATATGGGCCACCATATATTTGCTGTTAGTTTTTCCCAGGTTCTCTGGAAGAGGAGACAATGCTGTTCATTGTTGAGCCCTTTCAATTGCCCCACCCATCTTTAAATGTTTAGAACTGTATGTGAGGCTGTGTTTATGTACATCATATGCAGACCATAAGAGGGATTTAGATTCTCCAGAACCTGACACCCTCTTCTGGAGTGTCTA
Source organism: Mus caroli (assembly GCF_978045245.1). NCBI lineage: Eukaryota > Metazoa > Chordata > Mammalia > Rodentia > Muridae > Mus > Mus caroli. Next base: position 441,225 of record NW_028227342.1, read on the forward strand.
AGAGAGCTACAGTGTACTTATATCTAATAAATAAATAAATAAATAAATAAATAAATAAATAAATAAACATTTTTTAAAAAGGATAAGAAAGAAAGAAAGAAAGACCAGGCAGGCCTGCCATCCATATCTCTGTCTGTGTGTCTGTCTGTCTGTCTGTCTGATCCCTGAGAACTAGAAATGAGCCACCATATAGTTGATGGTAGTTGATCCCAGGTTCTCTGGAAGAGGAGATAATGCTGATAATTGTTGAGCCCTTTCAGTGGCCACACCCTTCATTAAATTTTTTAAAGTATATCTGAGACTGTGTTTATGTACATCATATGCAGACCAGAAGATGGTTTTAGATTTTTCAGAATCTTACACCGTCTACTGGAGTGTCTGAAGACAGCTACAGTGTACTTATATCTAATAAATACATAAATAAATAAATTAATAAATAAACATTTTTTATAAAGGATAAGAAAGAAAGAAAAATCAGGCAGGCCTGCCATCCGTATCTCTGTCTGTCTGTCTGTCTGTCTGAACCTTTGGAACTGGATATGGGCCACCATATAGTTGCTGGTAGTTGATCCCAGGTTCTCTGGAAGAGGAGACAATGATGTTAATTGTTAAGCCCTTTCAGTGGTCCCACCCATCTTTAAATTTTTAGAATTATACGTGAGGCTGTGTTTATGTACATCATATGCAGACCATAAGAGGGATTTAGATTCTCCAGAATCTGACACACTCTTCTGGAGTGTCTGAACAGCTACAGTGTACTTATATCTAATAAATACATAAATACATAAAAAAATAAATAAATAAACATTTTTTAAACAGGATAAGTAAGAAAGAAAGACCTGGCAGGCCTGCCATCCTTATCTCTGTCTGTCTGTCTGTCTGTCTGTTCCCCTGGAACTGCAGATGGGCCACCATATAGTTGCTGGTAGTTGATCCCAGGTTCTCTGGAAGTGGAGACAGTGATGGTAATTGTTGAGCCCTTTCAGTGGTCCCACCTTTCTTTAAATTTTTAGAAGTATATGTGAGGCTGTGTTTATGTACATCATATGCAGACCATAAGAGGGATTTAGATTCTCTAGAATCTGACACCCTCTTCTGGAGTGTCTGAAGACGGCTACAGTGTACTTATATCTAATAAATACATAAATAAATAAATAAATATATAAATAAATAAATAAATAAACATTTTTTATAAAGGATAAGAAATAAAGAAAGACCAGGCAGGCCTGCCATCCTTATCTCTGTCTGTCTGTCTCTCTGTCTTTCTGATCCACTGGAACTGGAGATGAGCCACCATATAGTTGCTGGTAGTTGATCCCAGGTTCTCTGGAAGATGAGACAATGCTGTTAATTGTTGAGCCCTCTCAGTGGCCCCACACATCTTTAAATTTTTAGAAGTATACATGAGTCTGTGTTTATGTACATCATATGCAGGCCATAAGAGGGATTTAGATTCTCCAGAATCTGACACCCTCTTCTGGAGTGTCTAAGACAGCTACAGTGTACTTATATCTAATAAATACATGAATAAATAAATAAATAAACATTTTTTTAAAAGTATAAGAAAGAAAGAAAGACCAGGCAGGCCTGCCATCGATATCTCTGTCTGTGTGTCTGTCTGTCTGTCTGATCCCTGGGAACTGGAGATGAGCCACCATATAGTTGCTGGTAGTTGATCCCAGGTTCTCTGGAAGAGGAGATAATGCTGTTAATTGTTGAGCCCTTTCAGTGGCCCCATCCTTTATTAAATTTTTTGAAGTATATCTGAGGCTGTGTTTATGTACATCATATGCAGACCAGAAGATGGTTTTAGATTTTTCAGAATCTGAAACCGTCTACTGGAGTGTCTGAAGACAGCTACAGTGTACTTATATCTAATAAATACATAAATAAATAAATTAATAAATAAATAAACATTTTTTATAAAGGATAAGAAAGAAAGAAAAATCAGGCAGGCCTGCCATCCTTATCTCTTTCTGTCTGTCTCTCTGTCTGAACCTTTGGAACTGGATAAGGGCCACCATATATTTGCTGTTAGTTTTTCCCAGGTTCTCTGGAAGAGGAGACAATGCTGTTCATTGTTGAGCCCTTTCAGTGGCCCCACCCATCTTTAAATGTTTAGAAGTTTATGTGAGGCTGTGTTTATGTATATCATATGCAGACCATAAGAGGGATTTAGATTCTCCAGAATTGACACCCTTTTCTGGAGTGTCTGCAGACAGCTACAGTGTACTTATATCTAATAAATACGTAAATAAATAAATGAATAAATAAATAAACATTTTTTAAACAGGATAAGTAAGAAAGAAAGACCTGGCAGGCCTGCCATCCTTATCTCTGTCTGTCTGTCTGTCTGTCTGATCCCCTGGAACTGTAGATGGGCCACCATAAAGTTGCTGGTAGTTGATCCCAGGTTCTCTGGAAGAGGAGATAATGCTGTTAATTGTTGAGCCCTTTCAGTGGCCCCACCCTTCATTAAATTTTAGAAGTATATCTGAGGCTGTGTTTATGTACATCATATGCAGACCATAAGATGGTTTTAGATTCTTCAGAATCTGACACCCTCTACTGGAGTGTCTGAAGACAGCTACAGTGTACTTATATCTAATAAATACATACATAAATAAATTAATAATTAAATAAACATTTTTTAAAAAGGATAAGAAAGAAAGAAAAATCAGGCAGGCCTGCCATTCTTATCACTGTCTGTCTGTCTGTCTGTCTGTCTGTCTGATCCTCTGGAACTGGATATGGGCCACCATATATTTGCTGGTAGTTTTTCCCAGGTTCTCTGGAAGAGGAGACAATGTTGTGAATTGTTGAGCCCTTTCAGTGGCCCCAACCATCTTTAAATTTTTATTGGTAAATGTGAGGCTGTATTTATGTACATCATATGCAGACCATAAGAGTGATTTAAATTCTCCAGAATCTGACACCCTCTTCTGGAGTGTCTGAAGACAGCTACAGTGTACTTATATCTAATAAATACATAAATAAATAAATAAATAAATAAATAAATAAATAAATAAATAAACATTTTTTAAACAGGATAAGTAAGAAAGAAAGACCAGGCAGGCCTGCCATCCTTATCTCTGTCTGTCTGTCTGTCTGTCTGTCTGATCCCTGGAACTTCAGATGGGCCACCATATAGTTGCTGGTAGTTGATCCCAGGTTCTCTGGAAGAGGAGACAAGCTGTTAATTGTTGAGCCCATTCTTTGGCCCCACCCATCTTTAAATTTTTAGAAGTATACTTGAGTCTGTGTTTATGTACATCATATGCAGACCATAAGAGGTATTTAGATTCTCCAGAATCTCACACCCTCTTCTGGAGTGTCTGAAGACAGCTACAGTGTACTTATATCTAATAAATTAATTAATTAATTAATTATTAATTAATTAATTAATTAATTAATTAATAAGTAAACATTTTTTCAAATGGATAAGAAAGAAAGAAAGACCAGGCAGGCCTGCCATCCTCATTTCTGTCTGTCTGTCTGTCTCTCTATATGATCCTTTGGAACTGAAGATAGGCCACTATATAGTTGCTGGTAGTTGATCCCAGGTTCTCTGGAAGAGGAGACAATGCTGTTAATTGTTGAGCCCTTTCAGTGGCCCCACCCATCTTTAAATTTTTAGAAGTATATCTGAGGCTGTGTTTATGTACATCATATGAAGACCATAAGATGGTTTTAGATTCTTCAGAATCTGACACCCTCTTCTGGAGTGTCTGTAGATAGCTACAGAGTACTTATTTATAATAAATACATAAATAAATAAACATTTTTTAAAAAGCACAAGAAAGAAAGAAAGACCTGGCAGGCCTGCCATTCTTATCTCTGTCTGTCTGTCTGTCTGTCTGTCTGATCGTCTGGTACTGGATATGGGCCACCATATAGTTGCTGGTAGTTTATCCAAGGTTCTCTGGAAGAGGAGACAATGCTGTAAATTATTGAGCCCTTTCAGTGGCCCCACCCTTCATTAAATTTTTATAAGTATATCTGAGGCTGTGTTTATGTACATCATATTCAGACCATAAGAGTGATTTAGATTCTCCAGAAACTGACACCCTCTTCTGGAGTGTCTGAAGACAGCTACAGTGTACGTAAATATAATAAATACATGAATAAATAAATAAATAAACATTTTTTTTAAAAGGATAAGAAAGAAAGAAACATAAGGAAGTCCTGCCATTCTTATCTCTGTCTGTCTGTCTGTCTATCTATATGATCCTTTGGAACTGGAGATAGGCCACCATATAGTTGCTGGTAGTTGATCCCAGGTTCTCTGGAAGAGGAGACAATGCTGTTAATTGTTTAGCCCTTTCAGTGGCCCCACCCATCTTTAAATTTTTAGAAGGTTATGTGAGGCTGTGTTTATGTACATCATATGCAGACCATAAGAGGGATTTAGATTCTCCAGAATCTGACACCCTCTTCTGTATTTTCTGAAGACAGTTACAGTGTACTTATAACTAATAAATAAATAAATAAATAAATAAATAAATAAATAAATAAACATTTTTTAAAAAGGATAAGACAGAAAGAAAGACCAGGCAAGCCTGCCACCCTTATCTCTGTCTGTCTGTCTGTCTGTGTGATACCCTAGAACTGGAGATGGGCCACCATATAGTTGCTGGTAGTTTATCCAAGGTTCTCTGGAAGAGGAGACAATGCTGTTAATTTTTGAGCCCTTTCTGTGGCCCCACCCATCTTTAAAATTTTAGAAGTATATGTGAGGCTGTGTTTATGTATATCATATGCAGACCATAAGAGGGATGTAGATTCTCCAGAATCTGACACCCTCTTCTGGAGTGTCTGAAGACAGCTACAGTTTACTTATATCTAATAAATACATAAATAAATAAATAAATAAATAAATAAATAAATAAATAAATGAATAAATAAATAAATAAATAAATAAATAAATAAACATTTTTTAAAAAGGATAAGAAAGTAAGAAAGACCGGGCAGGCCTGCCACCCTTATCTCTGTCTGTCTGTCTGTCTGTCTGTCTGATACCCTGGAACTGTAGATGGGCCACCATAGTGTTGCTGGTAGTTGATCCCAGGTTCTCTGGAAGAGGATACAATGGTGTTAATTGTTGAGCCCTTTCAGTGGCGCCACCCATCTTTAAATATTTTGAAGTATATGTGAGGCTGTGTTTATGTACATCTTATGCAGACCATAAATGTGATTTAGATTCTCCAGGATCTGACACCCTCTTCTGGAGTGTCTGAAGACAGCTACAGTGTACTTATATCAAATAAATAAATAAATAAATAAATAAATAAATAAATAAATAAATAAATAAACATTTTTTAAACAGGATAAGAAAGAAAGAAAAACCAGGCAGGCCTGCCATCCTTATCTCTGTCTGTCTTTCTGTCTGTCTACAGTCTGTCTGATCCCCTTGGACTCGAGATGGGCCACCATATAGTTGCTGGTAGTTGATCCCAGGTTCTCTGGAAGAGGAGACAATGCTGTTAATTTTTGAGCCCTTTCAGTGGCCCCACCCATCTTTAAATTTTTAGAAGTATATGTGAGGCTGTGTTCATGTACATCATATGCAGACCATAAGAGGGATATAGATTCTCCAGAATCTGACACCCTCTTCTGGAGAGTCTGAAGACAGCTACAGTGTACTTATATCTGATAAATAAATAAATAAATAAATAAATAAATAAACAAACAAATAAACAAATAAATAAACATTTTTTATAAGGATAAGAAAGAAAGAAAAATCAGGCAGGCCTGCCATCCTTATCTCTGTCTGTCTGTCTGTCTGTCTTATCCCCTGGAACTTGAGATGGGCCACCATATAGTTGCTGGTAGTTGATCCCAAGTTCTCTGGAAGCAGAGACAATGCTGTTAATTGTTGAGCCCTTTCAGTGGGCCCACCCATCTTTAAATTTTTAGAAGTATATGTGAGGCTGTGTTTATGTACATCATATGAAGACCATAAGAGGGATTTAGATTCTCCAGAAGATGAGACCCTCTTCTAGAGTGTCTGAAGACAGCTACAGTGTACTTATTTCTAATAAATAAATAAATAAATAAATAAATAAATAAATAAATAAACATTTTTTTAAAGTATAAGAAAGAAAGAAAGACCAGGCAGGCCTCCATCCTTATCTCTGTCTCTCTGTCTGTCTGTCTGATACCCTGGAACTGGAGATGGGCCACCATATAGTTGCTGGTAGTTTATCCAATGTTATCTGGAAGAGGAGACAATGCTGTTAATTGTTGAGCCCTCTCAGTGGCCCCACCCATCTTTAAATATTTAGAGGTAAATGTGAGGCTGTATTTATGTACATCATATGCAGACACTGGAGTGTCTGAAGACAGCTACAGTTTACTTATATCTAATAAATACATAAATAAATGAATAAATAAATAAATAAATAAATAAATAAATAAACATTTTTTAAAAAGGATAAGAAAGTAAGAAAGACCGGGCAGGCCTGCCACCCTTATCTCTGTCTGTCTGTCTGTCTGTCTGTCTGATACCCTGGAACTGTAGATGGGCCACCATAGTGTTGCTGGTAGTTGATCCCAGGTTCTCTGGAAGAGGATACAATGCTGTTAATTGTTGAGCCCTTTCAGTGGCGCCACCCATCTTTAAATATTTAGAAGTATATGTGAGGCTGTGTTTATGTACATCTTATGCAGACCATAAATGTGATTTAGATTCTCCAGAATCTGACACCCTCTTCTGGAGTGTCTGAAGACAGCTACAGTGTACTTATATCAAATAAATAAATAAATAAATAAATAAATAAATAAATAAATAAATAAACATTTTTTAAACAGGATAATAAATAAAGAGAGACCAGGCAGGCCTGCCATCCTTATCTCTGTCTGTTTTTCTGTCTGTCTACAGTCTGTCTGATCCCCTTGGACTCGAGATGGTCCACCATATAGTTGCTGGTAGTTGATCCCAGGTTCTCTGGAAGAGGAGACAATGCTGTTAATTTTTGAGCCCTTTCAGTGGCCCCACCCATCTTTAAATTTTTAAAAGTATATGTTAGGCTGTGTTCATGTACATCATATGCAGACCATAAGAGGGATATAGATTCTCCAGAATCCGACACCCTCTTCTGGAGAGTCTAAAGACAGCTACAGTGTACTTATATCTGATAAATAAATAAATAAATAAATAAATAAATAAATAAATAAACAAATAAACAAATAAATAAACATTTTTTTTAAAGGATAAGAAAGAAAGAAAAATCAGGCAGGCCTGCCATCCTTATCTCTGTCTGTCTGTCTGTCTGTCTTATCCCCTGGAACTTGAGATGGGCCACCATATAGTTGCTGGTAGTTGATCCCACGTTCTCTGGAAGAAGAGACAATGCTGTTAATTGTTGAGCCCTTTCAGTGGGCCCACCCATCTTTAAATTTTTAGAAGTATATGTGAGGCTGTGTTTATGTACATCATATGAAGACCATAAGAGGGATTTAGATTCTCCAGAAGATGAGACCCTCTTCTAGAGTGTCTGAAGACAGCTACAGTGTACTTATTTCTAATAAATAAATAAATAAATAAATAAATAAATAAATAAATAAACATTTTTTTAAAGTATAAGAAAGAAAGAAAGACCAGGCAGGCCTCCATCCTTATCTCTGTCTCTCTGTCTGTCTGTCTGATACCCTGGAAATGGAGATGGGCCACCATATAGTTGCTGGTAGTTTATCCAATGTTCTCTGGAAGAGGAGACAATGCTGTTAATTGTTGAGCCCTCTCAGTGGCCCCACCCATCTTTAAATTTTTAGAGGTAAATGTGAGGCTGTATTTATGTACATCATATGCAGACCATAAGAGTGATTTAAATTCTCCAGAATCTGACACCCTCTTCTGGAGTGTCTGAAGACAGCTACAGTGTACTTATATCTAATAAATACATAAATAAATAAATAAATAAATAAACATTTTTTAAACAGGATAAGTAAGAAAGAAAGACCAGGCAGGCCTGCCATCCTTATCTCTGTCTGTCTGTCTGATCCCTGGAACTGCATATGGGCCACCATATAGTTGCTGGTAGTTGATCCCAGGTTCTCTGCAAGAGGAGACAACACTGTTAATTGTTGAGCCCATTCTTTGGCCCCACCCATCTTTAAATTTTTAGAAGTATATGTGAGGCTGTGTTTATGTACATCATATGCAGACCATAAGAGGTATTTAGATTCTCCAGAATCTGACACCCTCTTCTGGAGAGTCTGAAGACAGCTACAGTGTACTTATATCTGATAAATAAATAAATAAATAAATAAATAAATAAACAAATAAACAAATAAACAAATAAATAAACATTTTTTATAAGGATAAGAAAGAAAGAAAAATCAGGCAGGCCTGCCATCCTTATCTCTGTCTGTCTGTCTGTCTGTCTTATCCCCTGGAACTTGAGATGGGCCACCATATAGTTGCTGGTAGTTGATCCCACGTTCTCTGGAAGAAGAGACAATGCTGTTAATTGTTGAGCCCTTTCAGTGGGCCCACCCATCTTTAAATTTTTAGAAGTATATGTGAGGCTGTGTTTATGTACATCATATGAAGACCATAAGAGGGATTTAGATTCTCCAGAAGATGAGACCCTCTTCTAGAGTGTCTGAAGACAGCTACAGTGTACTTATTTCTAATAAATACATAAATAAAAATAAATAAATAAATAAATAAATAAATAAATAAATAAACATTTTTTCAACAGTATAATAAAGAAAGAAAGACCAGGCACGCCTGCCATCCTTATCTCTGTCTGTCTGTCTGTCTGTCTGATCCCCTGGAACTGGAGATGGGCCACCATATTGTTGCTGGTAGTTCATCCCAGCTTCTCTGGAAGAGGAGACATGGCTGTTAATTGTTGAGCCCTTTCTTTAGTGACCCCACCCATCTTTAAATTTTTAGAAGTATATGTGAGGCTGTGTTTATGTACATCATATGCAGACCATAAGAGGGATTTAGATTCTCCAGAATCTGACACCCTCTTCTGGAGTGTCTGAAGACAGCTACAGTGTACTTATATCTAAAAAATACATAAATAAATAAATAAACATTTTTTAAAATGGATAAGAAAGAAAGAAAGACCAGGCAGGCCTGCCATCCTTATCTCTGTCTTTCTGTCTGTCTGTTTGTCTGTCTGATCCCCTGAAACTGGAGATGGGCCAACATATAGTTGCTGGTAGTTGATCCCAGGTTCTCTGGAAGAGGAGACAATGCTGTTAATTGTTGGTTCCTTTCAGTGGCCCCAACCATCTTTAAATTTTTAGAAGAATATGTGAGGCTGTGTTTATGTACATCATATGCAGTACATAAATGGGATTTACGTTCTGCAGAATCAAACACCCTCTTTTGGAGTGTCTGAAGATAGCTATAGTGTACTTATATCTAATAAATACATAAATAAATAAATAAACCTTTTTTAAAATGATAAGAAAGAAAGAAAGACCAGGCAGGCCTGCCATCCTTATCTCTGTCTGTCTGTCTGTGTGTCTGTCTGATCCCCTGGAACTGGAGATGGGCCACCATATAATTACTGGTTATTGATCCCAGGTTCTCTGGAAGAGGAGACAATGCTGTTAATTGTTGATCCCTTTTAGTGACCCCACCCATCTTTAAATTTTTAGAAGTATATGTGAGGCTGTGTTTATGTACATCATATGCAGACCATAAGAGGGATTTAGATTTTCCAGAAGCTGACAACCTCTTCTGGGGTGTCTGAAGACAAGTATTGTGTACTTATATCTAATAAATACATTAAAAATAAATAAATAAATAAATAAATAAATAAAAATAAATAAATAAACATTTTTTTAAACGGAGAAGAAAGAAAGAAAGACCATGCAGGCCTGCCATCCTTATCACTTTCTGTCTGTCTGTCTGTCTGTCTGATCCCCTGTAACTGGAGATGGGACACCATATAGTTGCTGGTAGTTGATCCCAGGTTCTCTGGAAAAGGAGACAATGCTGTTAATTGTTGAGCCCTTTCAGTGGCCCCACCCATCTTTAAATTTTTAGAAGTATATGTGAGGCTATGTTTATGTACATCAAATGCAGACCATAAGAGGGATTTAGATTCTCCAGCATATGACACCCTCTTCTGGAGTGTCTGAAGACAGCTACAGTGTACTTATGTCTAATAAATACATAAATAAACAAATAAACATTTTTAAATAAGGATAATAAAGATAGAAAATCCAGGCAGGCCTTCCATCCTTATATCTGTCTGTCTGTCTGTCTGTCTGATTCCCTGGAACTGGAGATGGGCCACCATATAGTTGCTGGTATTTGATCCAGGTTCTCTGGAAGAGGAGACAATGCTGTTAATTGTTGAGCCCTTTCAGTGGCCCCACACATCTTTAAATATTTAGAAATATATGTGAGGCTGTGTTATGTACATCATATGCAGACCATAAGAGGTATTTAGATTCTCCAGAATCTGATACCCTCTTCTGGAGTGTCTGAAGACAGCTACAGTGTACTTATATCTAATAAATAAATAAATAAATAAATAAATAAATAAATAAATAAATAAACATTTTTTAAAAAGGATAAGAAAAAAAGAAAGACTAGCAGGCCTGCCATCCTTATCTCTGTCTGTCTGTCTGTCTCTCTGATCCCCTGGATCTGGAGATGGGCCACCATATAGTTGCTGGTAGTTGATCCCAGGTTCTCTGGAAGAGGAGACAATGCTGTTAATTGTTGAGCCCTCACAGTGGCCCCACCCATCTTTAAATTTTTAGAAATAAATGTGAAGCTGTTTTTATGTACATCATATGCATATCATAAGAGGGACTTAGATTCTCCAGAATCTGACACCCTCTTCCTGAGTGTCTGAAGACAGCTACAGTGTACTTATATATAATAAATTCATAAATAAATAAATAAACCTTTTTAAACGGATAAGAAAGAAATAAAAACCAGAAGGCCTGCCATCCTTGTCTGTATGTCTGTCTGTCTGTCTGATCGCCTGTAACTGGAGATGGGCCACCATATAGTTGCTGGTAGTTGATCCCAGGTTCTCTGGAAGAGGAGACAATGCTGTTAATTTTTGAGCCCTTTCAGTGGCCCCACCCATCTTTAAATTTTTATAAGTATATGTGAGGCTGTGTTCATGTACATCATATGCAGAACATAAGAGGGATTTAGATTCTCCAGAATCTGACACCCTCTTCTGGAGTGTCTGAAGACAGCTACAGTGTACTTATATCGAATAAATAAATAAATAAATAAATAAATAAATAAATAAATAAACATTTTTTAAAAGGATAAGAAAGAATGAAAGACCAGGTAGGCCTGCCATCCTTAACTCTATCTGTCTGTATCTCTGTCTGTCTGTCTGATCCCCTGGAACTGGAGATGGGCCACCATATAGTTTCTGGTAGTTGATCCCAGGTTCTCTGGAAGAGGAGACAATGCTGTTAATTGTTGAGCCCTTTCAGTGGTCCTACCCATCTTTAAATTTTTAGAAGTATATGTGAGGCTGTGTTTATGTACATCATATGCAGACCATAAGAGGGATATAGATTCTCCAGAATCTGAAACCCTCTTCTGGAGTGTCTGAAGACAGCTACAGTGTACTTATATCTAATAAATACATAAATAAATAAATAAATAAATAAATAAATAAATAAATAAATATACATTTTTTAAAAGGGATAAGAAAGAAAGAAAAACCAGGCAGGCTTCCATCCTTGTCTGTCTTTCTCTCTGTCTGTCTGTCTTGCCTAGCCCCTTGCGTTGCCTAGCCTAGCCCCTTGTCTTGACTAGCCCAGCCCCTTGCCTAGCCTAGCCTAGCCCAGCCCTGCCTTGCCTAGCCCTGCCTATCCCTGTCTTTAACCAGGCTGGCCTCGAACTCAGAAACTGACTGCCTCTGCCTCCAGAGTGCTCTCATTAAGAGCTCGAGCCACCACTGACTGTTGGGTTTTCTAAGTCTTACATAGGTATGGTCTGTTTCTCAGCTGTGAAACCCTAATTAACACATGTAGTCTGTCCTAGGTCAGCCATAGCTACAGACTGAGGCCTTTTCTAAAACAAAACAAAAGAAAACAAAAAAAATAGAAATAATAAAATAAATAAATTAAGAAACCACATGATATCTTTTCTTTCTTTCAATGATACTCAGAGTTTGAAGCAGTTCACCCATGAGACCTCAGCTCCGGACATTGAGGCTGTTTCCCTAACAAGTATTATGGCTGAACCTGAGGGGTTCTACTGCTGATTTGTGTCCCCCTCTTTAAAAAAAATAGTTGTTTTCAAAGGCTGCAGGTTCTTAGCCCTGTTCCTTGTTACAGTTGAGTCACAGCCCTGAAAGTTCAGTGGTAGTTAAAGGCACTGAGAAGGGCTTCCTCTAGACATCAAAGACCAAGTCTTTGTTATTAAAAAGTTAATCTGGATTGCCCCACCCCCTGGCATCCTTAGAATTCCTAGAAAGGAAGGCAGGGACCTGGGCAGAAGGGTGCAAGTCTACTGCTGTTTGTAAGTGGTAACAGAAAGCTTTCTCTTTTTGGTACCCTACCCCAAGTTACACTGTCACTTCTTTTTCCTAGTTGTTGTTTTGTCGGTTTGTATTCTCAACATAGACCCTTTTCCTTCCTAACCTTGGCTGTCCTGAACCTTACTGTCCTTGAACTCAGTGATTTGCCTGTCTTGCTGGGATGAAACTGTGAGCTACCATCCAGAAGGAAGCACCCTGCTGAGGTTAGATTGGGGTCTCTTCCATTTTCCTCTATGAACATGCATATGGCAGGCCTGTTCTTTCTTTTTTACTTTTCCTTTTCTTTTTAAAGATTTATATATTTATTATATTTAAGTATGCTGTAGCTATTTTCAGACAGTCCAGAAGAGGGTGTCAGATTCTGAAGAATCTAAATCATTCTTATTGTCTGCATATGATGTATATAAACACAGCCTCACATATACTCAAAAAAAAAAAAAAAACGAGATTCTCTTTTTTTCTTTCTTTCTTTCTTTCTTTCTTTCTTTCTTTCTTTCTTTCTTTCTTTTTCTTTCTCTTTCTTTCTTTTTTTCTTTCTTTCTTTCTTTCTTTCTTTCTTTCTTTCTTTCTTTCTTTCTTTCTTTTCTTTCCCCTAGCCTACCCTATAGCCTACCCTATAGCCTACACTATAGCCTACCCTATAGCCTACCCTAGCCCTGCCTAACCCTGTCTTTCACCAGGGTGGCCTCAAACTCAGAAACTTACTGCCTCTGCCTCCAGAGTGCTCTCATTAAGAGCTTGAGCCACCCCTGAAGGTCGGGTTTTCTAAACCTTACCTTGCTCTTGGTGTCTGTTCTCAGCTGTGAAACCCTAATTAACACAGGTGGCAGTCCTGGGTCAGCCAGAGCTACAGACTGAGGCCTTCTCTAAAAACAAATAAAACAAAACAAAACAACAAATAGAAATAATAAAATACATAAATTAAACAACCACAGCATAGCTTTTCTCTCTCTAGGTGGTACTCAGAAATTCCAGCAGTTGGCCTGTGACACCTCAGCTCAGTATATGTGAGGCTGTGTTTATGTACATCATACACAGACCATAAGAGGGATTTAGATTCTCTAGAATCTAACACACTCTTCTGGAGTGTCTGTAGACAGCTACAGTGTACTTATATATAATAAATACATAAATAAATAAACATTTTTTAAAGGATAAGAAAGAAAGAAAGACCAGGCAGGCCTGCCATCCTTATCTCTGTCTGTCTGTCTGTCTGTCTGTCTGATCCCCTGGAACTGCAGATGGGCCACCATATAGTTGCTGGTAGTTGATCCCAGGTTCTCTGGAAGAGGAGACAATGATGTTAATTGTTGAGCCCTTTCAGTGGTCCTACCCATCTTTAAATTTTTAGAAGTATATGTGAGGCTGTGTTTATGTACATCATATGCAGACCATAAGAGGGATTTAGATTCTCCAGAATCTGACACCCTCTTCTGGAGTGTCTGAAGACAGCTACTGTGTACTTATATCTAATAAATACATAAATAAATAATTAAATAAACATTTTTTAAAAAGGATAAGAAAGAAAGAAAGACCAGGCAGGCCTGCCATCCTTATCTCTGTCTGTCTGTCTGTCTGTCTGTCTGATCCCTGAGAACTGGAGATGGGCCACTATATAGTTGCTGGTAGTTGATCCCAGGTACTCTGGAAGAGGAGACAATGCTGTTACTTGTAGAGCTTTTTCAGTGGCCCCACTCTTCTTTAAATTTTTGAAGTATATGTGAGGCTGTGTTTATGTACATCATATGCAGACCATAAGAGGGATTTAGATTCTGCAGAATGTGACACCCTCTACTGGAGTGTCAGAAGACAGCTACAGTGTACTTATATCTAGTAAATACATAAATGAATAAATAAATAAATAAATAAGTAAATAAACATTTTTTTAAAGGATAAAAAAGAAAGAAAGACCAGGCAGGCCTGCCATCCTTATCTCTATCTGTCTGTCTGTCTGTCGGAACCCCTGGAACTGGAGATGGGCCACCATATAGGTGCTGGTAGTTGATCCCAGGTTCTCTGGAAGAGGACCCAATGCTGTTAATTGTTGAGCCTTTTCAGTGGCCCCACCCATCTTTAAATTTTTAGAAGTATATGTGAGTCTGTGTTTATGTACATCATATGCAGACCATAAGAGGGATTTAGATCTCCAGAATCTGACACCCTCTTCTGGAGTGTCTGAAGACAGCTACAGTGTACTTATATCGAATAAATACATAAATAAATAAATAAATAAATAAATAAATAAATAAATAAATAAATAAACAAACATTTTTTTTAAAGGATAAGAAAGAAAGAAGACCTGGCAGGCCTGCCATCCTTATCTCTGTCTGTCTGTCTGTCTGTCTGTCTGATCCCTGAGAACTGGAGATGGGCCACTATATAGTTGCTGGTAGTTGATCCCAGGTACTCTGGAAGAGGAGACAATGCTGTTAATTGTTGAGCTTTTTCAGTGGCCCCACCGTTCTTTAATTTTTGAAGCATATGTGAGGCTGTGTTTATGTACATCAATGCAGAACATAGGAGGGATTTAGATTCTCCAGAATGAGATACCCTCTTCTGGAGTGTCTGAAGACAGCTACAGTGTACTTATATCTAATAAATACATAAATAAATAAATAAATAAACATTTTTTAAAAGAATAGGAAAAAAAGAAAGACCTGGCAGGCCTGCCATCCATATCTCTGTCTCTCTGTCTGTCTGTCTGTCTGATCCACTGGAACTGGAGTTGGACCACCATATAGGTGCTGGTAGTTTATCCCAGGTTCTCTGGAAGAGGAGACAATGCTGTTAATTGTTGAGCCCTCTCAGTGTCCCCACACATCTTTAAATTTTTAGAAGTATATGTGAGTCTGTGTTTATGAACATCATATGCAGGTCATAAGAGGGATTTATTTCTCCAGAATCTGACACCCTCTTCTGGAGTGTCTGAAGACAGCTACAGTGTACTTATATCTAATAAATAAATAAATAAATAAATAAATAAATAAATAAATAAGTAAACATTTTTTCAAAATAATAAGAAAAAAAGAAAGACCATGCAGGCCTGCCATCCTTATCTCTCACTGTCTGTCTGTCTGTCTGATCCCCTGGAACTGGAGATGGGCCACCATATAGTTGCTGGTAGGTGATCCGAGGTACTCTGGAAGAGGAGACAATGCTGTTCATTGTTGAGCCCTTTCAAAGGCCCCAACCATCTTTAAATATTTAGAACTGTATGTGAGGCTCTGTTTACGTACATCATATGCAGGCCATAAGAGGGATTTAGATTCTCCAGAATCTGACACCCTCTTCTGGAGTGCCTGAAGACAGCTACAGTGTACTTATATCTAATAAATAAATAAATAAATAAATAAATAAATAAATAAATAAACATTTTTTAAAAAGAATAAGAAAAAAAGAAAGACCAGGCAGGCCTGCCATCCATATCTCTGTTTGTCTGTCTGTCTGTCTGTTTTATCCCTGGGAACTGGAGATGAGCCACCATATAGTTGCTGGTAGTTGATCCCAGGTTCTCTGGAAGAGGAGACAATGCTGTTAATTGTTGAGCCCTTTCATTGGCCCCACCCTTCATTAAATTTTTAGAAGTATATCTGATGCTGTGTTTATGTACATCATATGCAGACCATAAGATGGTTTTAGATTCTTCAGAATCTGACACCCTCTACTGGAGTGTCTAAAGACAGCTACAGTGTACTTATATCTAATAAATACATAAATAAATAAATTAATAAATAAATAAACATTTTTTAAAAAGGATAAGAAAGAAAGTAAAATCAGGCAGGCCTGCCATCCTTATCTCTGTCTGTCTGTCTGTCTGTCTCATCCTCTGGAACTGAATATGGGCCACCATAAATTTGCTGGTAGTTTTTCCCAGGCAGGTTCTCTAGAAGAGGAGACAATGCTGTTAATTGTTCAGCCCTTTCAGTGGACCCACCCATCTTTAAATTTTTAGAAGTAAATGTGAGGCTGTATTTATGTACATCATATGCAGACCATAAGAGGGATTTAGATTCTCCAGAATCTGACACCCTCTTCTGGAGTGTCTGCAGACAGCTACAATGTACTTATATCTAATAAATCAATCAATCAATCAATAAATAAATAAATAAATAAATAAATAAATAAATAAACAAACATTTTTTTTAAAGGATATGAAAGTAAGACCAGGCAGGCCTGCCATCTTTATCTCTGTCTGTCTGTCTGTCTGTCTGAACCCCTGGAACTGGAGATGGGCCACCATATAGGTGCTGGTAGTTGATCCCAGGTTCTCAGGAAGAGGAGACAATGCTGTTAATTGTTGAGCCCTTTCAGTGGCCCCACCCATCTTTAAATTTTTAGAAGTATATGAGTCTGTGTTTATGTACATCATATGCAGACCATAAGAGAGTTTTAGATTTTCCTGAATTTGACACCCTCTTCTGGAGTGTCTGAAGACAGCTACTGTGTACTTATATCTAATAAATACATAAATATATAAATAAATAAATAAATAAATAAATAAATAAATAAATAAATAAATAAACATTTTTAAAAGGATAAGAAAGAAAGAAAGAAAAGACAGGCCTGCCATCCTTATCTCTTTCTGTCTGTCTGTCTGATCCCTGAGAACTGGAGATGGGACACCATATAGTTGCTGGTAGTTGATCCCAGGTTCTCTGGAAGACGAGACAATGCTGTTAATTGTTGAGCATTTTCAGTGGCCCCACCCTTCTTTAAATTTTTGAAGCATATGTGAGGCTGTGTTTATGTACATCATATGCAGACCATAGGAGGGATTTAGATTCTCCAGAATCTGACACCCTCTTCTGGAGTGTCTGAAGACAGCTACAGTGTACTTATATCTAATAAATACATAAATAAATAAATAAATAAATAAATAATTAAACATTTTTTAAAAGAATAAGAAAGAAAGAAAGAAAGACCTGGCAGGCTTGCCATCCATATATCTGTCTGTCTGTCTGTCTGTCTGTCTGATCCTCTGGTACTGGATATGGGCCACCATATAGTTGCTGGTAGTTGATCCCAGGTTCTCTGAAAGAGGAGACAATGCTGTTAATTGTTGAGCGCTTTCAGTGGCCCCACTCATCTTTAAATTTTTAGAATTAATTGTGAGACTGTGTTTATGTACATCATATGTAGACCATAAGAGGTATTTAGATTCTCCAGAATCTGACACCCACTTCTGGAGTGTCTGAAGACAGCTACAGTGTACTTATATCTAAATAAATAAATAAATAAATAAATAAATAAATAAATAAATAAATAAATAAATAAATAAGTAAACATTTTTTCAAAAGGATAAAAAAGAAAGAAAGACCAGGCAGGCCTGCCATCCTTATCTCTGACTGTCTGTCTGTCTTTCTGATCCCCTGGAACTGGAAATTGGCCACCATATAGTTGCTGGTAGTTGATCAGAGTTTCTCTGGAAGAGGAGACAATGCTGTTAATTGTTGAGCCCTTTCAATGGCCCCACCCATCTTTAAATTTTTAGAAGTGTATGTGAGGCTGTGTTTATGTACATCATATGCAGACCATAAGAGGGATTTAGATGCTCCAGAAACTGACACCCTCTTCTGGAGTGTCTGAAGATAGCTACAGTGTACTTTTATCTAATAAATACATGAATAAATAAATAAATAAACATTTTTTAAAAAGGATAAGAAAGAAAGAAAGACCAGGCAAGCCTGCCATCCTTATCTCTTTCTGTCTGTCTGTCTCTCTACATGATCCTTTGGAACTGGAGA
Organism: Mus caroli; assembly: GCF_978045245.1. Taxonomy (NCBI): domain Eukaryota; kingdom Metazoa; phylum Chordata; class Mammalia; order Rodentia; family Muridae; genus Mus; species Mus caroli. The sequence goes on from NW_028227342.1 coordinate 459,460, forward strand.
TAGGCCTCCATATAGTTGCTGGTAGTTGATCCCAGGTTCTCTGGAAGAGGAGACAATGCTGTTAATTGTTGAGCCCTTTCAGTGGCCCCACCCATCTTTAAATTTTTAGAAGTATATCTGAGGCTGTGTTTATGTACATCATATGCAGACCATAAGATGGTTTTAGATTCTTCAGAATCTGACACCCTCTTCTGGAGTGTCTGTAGACAGCTAGAGTGTACTTATATATAATAAATACATAAATAAATAAACATTTTTTAAGAAGGACAAGAAAGAAAGAAATACCAGGCAGGCCTGCCATCCTTATCTTTGTCTGTCTGTCTGTCTGTCTGATCCCCTGGAACTGGAGATGGGCCACCATATAGTTGCTGGTAGTTGATCCCAGGTTCTCTGGAAGAGGAGACAATGCTGTTAATTGTTGAGCCCTTTCATTGCTCTCACCCATCCTTAAATTTTTAGATGTATATGTGAGACTGTGTTTATGTACATCATATGCAGACCATAAGAGGGATTTAGATACTCCAGAATCTGACACCCTCTTCTGGAGTGTCTGAAGACAGCTACATTGTACTTATATCTAATGAATAAATAAATAAATAAATAAATAAATAAATAAATAAATAAATAAATAAACATTATTTAAACAGGATAAGAAAGAAAGTAAGACCAGGCAGGCCTGCCATCCTTATCTCTGTCTGTCTGTCTGTCTGTCTGTCTGACAGTTTGTCTGATCCCCTAGAACTGGAGGTGGGCCACTATATAGTTGCTGGTAGTTGATCCCAGGTTCTCTGGAAGTGGAGACAGTGATGGTAATTGTTGAGCCCTTTCAGTGGTCCCACCCATCTTTAAATTTTTAGAAGTATATGTGAGGATGTGTTTATGTACATCATATGCAGACCATAAGAGGGATTTAGATTCTCCAGAATCTGACACCCTCTTCTGGAGTGTCTGAAGACAGCTACAGTGTACTTATATCTAAAAAATACATAAATAAATAAATAAATAAATAAGTAAATAAACAAACATTTTTTAAAAGGATAAGAAATAAAGAAAGACCAGGCAGGCCTGCCATCCTTATCTCTGTCTCTCTGTCTGTCTGTCTGTCTGATCCACTGGAACTGGAGATGGGCCACCATATAGGTGCTGGTAGTTTATCCCAGGTTCTCTGGAAGTGGAGACAATGCTGTTAATTGTTGAGCGCTCTCAGTGTTTCCAAACATCTTTAAATTTTTAGAAGTATATGTGAGTCTGTGTTTATGTACATCATATGCAGGTCATAAGAGGGATTTAGATTCTCCAGAATCTGACACCCTCTTCTGGAGTGTCTGAAGACAGCTACAGTGTACTTATATCTAATAAATACATAAATAAATAATTAAATAAACATTTTTTAAAAAGGATAAGAAAGAAAGAAAGACCAGGCAGGCCTGCCATCCTTATCTCTGTCTGTCTGTCTGTCTGTCTGTCTCTATGTCTAATCCCTGGGAATTGGAGATGGGCCACCATATAGTTGCTGGTAGTTGATCCCAGGTACTCTGTAAGAGGAGACAATGCTGTTAATTGTTGAGCTTTTAGAGTGGCCCCACCCTTCTTTAAATTTTTAGAAGTATATGTGAGGCTGTGTTTATGTACATCATATGCAGACCATAAGAGGGATTCAGATTCTCCAGATCCTAACACCCTCTACTGGAGTGTCTGAAGACAGCTACAGTGTACCTATATCTAATAAATAAATAAATAAATAAATAAATAAATAAATAAATAAATAAACATTTTTTAAAAAGGATAAGAAAGAAAGAAAGACCAGGCAGGCCTGCCATCCTTATCTCTGTCTGTCTGTCTGTCTGTCTGTCTGTCAGTCTGATCCCATGGAACTGGGGATGGGCCACCATATAGTTGCTGGTAGTTGATCCCAGGTTCTCTGGAAGAGGAGACAACGCTGTTAATTGTTGAGCCCTTTCATTGGCCCCACCCATCTTTAAATTTTTAGAAGTATACATGAGTCTGTGTTTATGTACATCATATGCAGGCCATAAGAAGGATTTAGATTCTCCAGAATCTGACACCCTCTTCTGGAGTGTCTGAAGACAGCTACAGTGTACTTATATCTAATAAATACATAAATAAATAAATAAATAAACTTTTTTTATTAAATGATAAGAAAAAAAGAAAGACCAGGCAGGCCTGCCATCCATATCTCTGTTTGTCTGTCTGTCTGTCTGTCTGATCCCTGGGAACTGGAGATGAGCTACCATATAGTTACTGGTAGTTGATCCAAGTTTCTCTGGAAGAGGAGACAATGCTGTTAATTGTTGAGACCTTTCAGTGGCCCCACCCTTCATTAAATTTTTAGAAGTATATCTGAGGCTGTGTTTATGTACATCACATGAAGACCATAAGATGGTTTTAGATTCTTCAGAATCTGACACCCTCTACTGGAGTGTCTGAAGACAACTACAGTGTACTTATATCTAATAAATACATAAATAAATAAATTAATAAATAAATAAACATTTTTTAAAAAGGATAAGAAAGAAAGTAAAATCAGGCAGGCCTGCCATCCTTATCTCTGTCTGTCTGTCTTTCTGTCTGATCCTCTGGAACTGGATATGGGCCACCATATAATTGCTGGTAGTTTTTCCCAGGTTCTCTGGAAGAGGAGACAATGATGTTAATTGTTCAGCCCTTTCAGTGGCTACACCCATCTTTAAATTTTTAGAAGTAAATGTGAGGCTGAATTTATGTACATCATATGCAGACCATAAGAGTGATTTAAATTCTCTAGAATATGACACCCTCTTCTGGAGTGTCTGAAGACAGCTACAGTGTACTTATATCTAATAAATACAAAAATAAATAAATAAATAAATAAACAAATAAATAAATAAACATTTTTTTTAAAGGATAAGAAAGAAGAAAGTCCAGGCACGCCTGCCATCCTTATCTCTGTCTGTCTGTCTGTCTGTCTGAACCCCTGGAACTGGACATGGGCCACCATGAAGGTGCTGGTAGTTGATCCCAGGTTTTCTTGAAGAGGAGACAATGCTCTTAATTGTTGAGCCCTTTCAGTGGCCCCACCCATCTTTAAATTTTTAGAAGTATATGTGAGTCTGTGTTTATGTACATCATATGCAGACAATAAGAGGGATTTAGATTTTCCTGAATTTGAAACCCTCTTCTGGAGTGTCTGAAGACAGCTACTGTATACTTATATCTAATAAATACATAAATATATAAATAAATAAATAAATAATAAATAAACATTTTTTAAACAGGATAAGTAAGAAAGAAAAACCAGGCAGGCCTGCCATCCTCATCTCTGTCTGTCTGTCTGTCTGTCTGATCCCCTGGAACTGCAGATGGGCCACCATATAGTTGCTGGTAGTTGATCTCAGGTTCTTTGGAAGAGGCGACAATGATGTTAATTGTTGAGCCCTTTCAGTGGTCCCACCCATCTTTAAATTTTTAGAAGTATATGTGAGGCTGTGTTTATGTACATCATATGTAGACCATAAGAGGGATTTAGATTCTCCAGAATCTGAAACCCTCTTCTGGAGTGTCTGAAGAGAGCTACTGTGTACTTATATCTAATAAATACATAAATATATAATTAAATATACATTTTTCAAAAGGATAAGAAAGAAAGAAAAGGCAGGCCTGCCATCCTTAGCTCTGTCTGTCTGTCTGTCTGTCTGATCCCTGAGAACTGGAGATGGGACATCATATAGTTGCTGGTAGTTGATCCCAGGTTGTCTGGAAGAGGAGACAATGCTGTTAATTGTTGAGCTTTTTCAGTGGTCCGACCCTTCTTTAAACTTTTGAAGCATATGTGAGGCTGTGTTTATGTACATCATATGCAGACCATAAGAGGGATTTAGAATCTCCAGAATCTGACACCCTCTTCTGGAGTGTCTGAAGATAGCTACAGTGTACTTATATCTAATAATACATAAATAAATAAATAAACCTTTTTTAAAAAGATAAGAAAGAAAGTAAGACCAGGCAGGCCTGCCATCCTTATTTCTGTCTGTCTGTCTGTGTGTCTGTCTGATCCCCTGGAACTGGAGATGGGCCACCATATAATTGCTGGTTGTTGATCCCAGGTTCTATGGAAGAGGAGACAATGCTGTTAATTGTTGAGCCCTTTCAGTGGCCCCACCCATCTTTAAATTTTTAGAACTATATCTGAGGCTGTGTTTATGTACATCATATGCAGACCATAAGATGGTTTTAGATTCTTCAGAATCTGACACCCTCTTCTGGAGTGTCTGTAGACAGCTAGAGTGTACTTATATATAATAAATACATAAATAAATAAACATTTTTTAAAAAGGACAAGAAAGAAAGAAAGACCAGGCAGGCCTGCCATCCTTATCTTTGTCTGTCTGTCTGTCTGTCTGATCCCCTGGAACTGGAGATGGGCCACCATATAGTTGCTGGTAGTTGATCCCAGGTTCTCTGGAAGAGGAGACAATGCTGTTAATTGTTGAGCCCTTTCATTGCTCTCACCCATCCTTAAATTTTTAGATGTATATGTGAGACTGTGTTTATGTACATCATATGCAGACCATAAGAGGGATTTAGATACTCCAGAATCTGACACCCTCTTCTGGAGTGTCTGAAGACAGCTACATTGTACTTATATCTAATGAATAAATAAATAAATAAATAAATAAATAAATAAATAAATAAATATATAAATATATAAATAAATAAACATTATTTAAACAGGATAAGAAAGAAAGTAAGACCAGGCAGGCCTGCCATCCTTATCTCTGTCTGTCTGTCTGTCTGTCTGTCTGACAGTTTGTCTGATCCCCTAGAACTGGAGGTGGGCCACTATATAGTTGCTGGTAGTTGATCCCAGGTTCTCTGGAAGTGGAGACAGTGATGGTAATTGTTGAGCCCTTTCAGTGGTCCCACCCATCTTTAAATTTTTAGAAGTATATGTGAGGATGTGTTTATGTACATCATATGCAGACCATAAGAGGGATTTAGATTCTCCAGAATCTGACACCCTCTTCTGGAGTGTCTGAAGACAGCTACAGTGTACTTATATCTAAAAAATACATAAATAAATAAATAAATAAATAAGTACATAAACAAACATTTTTTTAAAAGGATAAGAAATAAAGAAAGACCAGGCAGGCCTGCCATCCTTATCTCTGTCTCTTTGTCTGTCTGTCTGTCTGATCCACTGGAACTGGAGATGGGCCACCATATAGGTGCTGGTAGTTTATCCCAGGTTCTCTGGAAGTGGAGACAATGCTGTTAATTGTTGAGCGCTCTCAGTGTTTCCAAACATCTTTAAATTTTTAGAAGTATATGTGAGTCTGTGTTTATGTACATCATATGCAGGTCATAAGAGGGATTTAGATTCTCCAGAATCTGACACCCTCTTCTGGAGTGTCTGAAGACAGCTACAGTGTACTTATATCTAATAAATACATAAATAAATAATTAAATAAACATTTTTTAAAAAGGATAAGAAAGAAAGAAAGACCAGGCAGGCCTGCCATCCTTATCTCTGTCTGTCTGTCTGTCTGTCTGTCTGTCTCTATGTCTAATCCCTGGGAATTGGAGATGGGCCACCATATAGTTGCTGGTAGTTGATCCCAGGTACTCTGTAAGAGGAGACAATGCTGTTAATTGTTGAGCTTTTAGAGTGGCCCCACCCTTCTTTAAATTTTTAGAAGTATATGTGAGGCTGTGTTTATGTACATCATATGCAGACCATAAGAGGGATTCAGATTCTCCAGATCCTAACACCCTCTACTGGAGTGTCTGAAGACAGCTACAGTGTACCTATATCTAATAAATAAATAAATAAATACATAAATAAATAAATAAATAAATAAACATTTTTTAAAAAGGATAAGAAAGAAAGAAAGACCAGGCAGGCCTGCCATCCTTATCTCTGTCTGTCTGTCTGTCTGTCTGTCTGTCTGTCTGTCTGTCTGTCGGTCTGATCCCATGGAACTGGGGATGGGCCACCATATAGTTGCTGGTAGTTGATCCCAGGTTCTCTGGAAGAGGAGACAACGCTGTTAATAGTTGAGCCCTTTCATTGGCCCCACCCATCTTTAAATTTTTAGAAGTATACATGAGTCTGTGTTTATGTACATCATATGCAGGCCATAAGAAGGATTTAGATTCTCCAGAATCTGACACCCTCTTCTGGAGTGTCTGAAGACAGCTACAGTGTACTTATATCTAATAAATACATAAATAAATAAATAAATAAACATTTTTTTATTAAATGATAAGAAAAAAAGAAAGACCAGGCAGGCCTGCCATCCATATCTCTGTTTGTCTGTCTGTCTGTCTGTCTGATCCCTGGGAACTGGAGATGAGCTACCATATAGTTACTGGTAGTTGATCCAAGTTTCTCTGGAAGAGGAGACAATGCTGTTAATTGTTGAGACCTTTCAGTGGCCCCACCCTTCATTAAATTTTTAGAAGTATATCTGAGGCTGTGTTTATGTACATCATATGAAGACCATAAGATGGTTTTAGATTCTTCAGAATCTGACACCCTCTACTGGAGTGTCTGAAGACAACTACAGTGTACTTATATCTAATAAATACATAAATAAATAAATTAATAAATAAATAAACATTTTTTAAAAAGGATAAGAAAGAAAGTAAAATCAGGCAGGCCTGCCATCCTTATCTCTGTCTGTCTGTCTTTCTGTCTGATCCTCTGGAACTGGATATGGGCCACCATATAATTGCTGGTAGTTTTTCCCAGGTTCTCTGGAAGAGGAGACAATGATGTTAATTGTTCAGCCCTTTCAGTGGCTACACCCATCTTTAAATTTTTAGAAGTAAATGTGAGGCTGAATTTATGTACATCATATGCAGACCATAAGAGTGATTTAAATTCTCTAGAATATGACACCCTCTTCTGGAGTGTCTGAAGACAGCTACAGTGTACTTATATCTAATAAATACAAAAATAAATAAATAAATAAATAAACAAATAAATAAATAAACATTTTTTTAAAGGATAAGAAAGAAGAAAGACCAGGCACGCCTGCCATCCTTATCTCTGTCTGTCTGTCTGTCTGTCTGAACCCCTGGAACTGGACATGGGCCACCATGAAGGTGCTGGTAGTTGATCCCAGGTTTTCTTGAAGAGGAGACAATGCTCTTAATTGTTGAGCCCTTTCAGTGGCCCCACCCATCTTTAAATTTTTAGAAGTATATGTGAGTCTGTGTTTATGTACATCATATGCAGACAATAAGAGGGATTTAGATTTTCCTGAATTTGAAACCCTCTTCTGGAGTGTCTGAAGACAGCTACTGTATACTTATATCTAATAAATACATAAATATATAAATAAATAAATAAATAATAAATAAACATTTTTTAAACAGGATAAGTAAGAAAGAAAAACCAGGCAGGCCTGCCATCCTCATCTCTGTCTGTCTGTCTGTCTGTCTGATCCCCTGGAACTGCAGATGGGCCACCATATAGTTGCTGGTAGTTGATCTCAGGTTCTTTGGAAGAGGCGACAATGATGTTAATTGTTGAGCCCTTTCAGTGGTCCCACCCATCTTTAAATTTTTAGAAGTATATGTGAGGCTGTGTTTATGTACATCATATGTAGACCATAAGAGGGATTTAGATTCTCCAGAATCTGAAACCCTCTTCTGGAGTGTCTGAAGAGAGCTACTGTGTACTTATATCTAATAAATACATAAATATATAATTAAATATACATTTTTCAAAAGGATAAGAAAGAAAGAAAAGGCAGGCCTGCCATCCTTAGCTCTGTCTGTCTGTCTGTCTGTCTGATCCCTGAGAACTGGAGATGGGACATCATATAGTTGCTGGTAGTTGATCCCAGGTTGTCTGGAAGAGGAGACAATGCTGTTAATTGTTGAGCTTTTTCAGTGGTCCGAACCTTCTTTAAACTTTTGAAGCATATGTGAGGCTGTGTTTATGTACATCATATGCAGACCATAAGAGGGATTTAGAATCTCCAGAATCTGACACCCTCTTCTGGAGTGTCTGAAGATAGCTACAGTGTACTTATATCTAATAATACATAAATAAATAAATAAACCTTTTTTAAAATGATAAGAAAGAAAGAAAGACCAGGCAGGCCTGCCATCCTTATTTCTGTCTGTCTGTCTGTGTGTCTGTCTGATCCCCTGGAACTGGAGATGGGCCACCATATAATTGCTGGTTGTTGATCCCAGGTTCTATGGAAGAGGAGACAATGCTGTTAATTGTTGATCCCTTTTAGTGGCCCCACCCATCTTTAAATTTTTAGAAGTGTATGTGAGGCTGTGTTTATGTACATCATATGCAGACCATAAGAGGGATTTAGATGCTCCAGAAACTGACACCCTCTTCTGGAGTGTCTGAAGATAGCTACAGTGTACTTTTATCTAATAAATGCATGAATAAATAAATAAATAAACATTTTTTAAAAAGGATAAGAAAGAAAGAAAGACCAGGCAAGCCTGCCATCCTTATCTCTTTCTGTCTGTCTGTCTCTCTACATGATCCTTTGGAACTGGAGATAGGCCTCCATATAGTTGCTGGTAGTTGATCCCAGGTTCTCTGGAAGAGGAGACAATGCTGTTAATTGTTGAGCCCTTTCAGTGGCCCCACCAATCTTTAAATTTTTAGAAGTATATCTGAGGCTGTGTTTATGTACATCATATGCAGACCATAAGATGGTTTTAGATTCTTCAGAATCTGACACCCTCTTCTGGAGTGTCTGTAGACAGCTAGAGTGTACTTATATATAATAAATACATAAATAAATAAACATTTTTTAAAAAGGACAAGAAAGAAAGAAAGACCAGGCAGGCCTGCCATCCTTATCTTTGTCTGTCTGTCTGTCTGTCTGATCCCCTGGAACTGGAGATGGGCCACCATATAGTTGCTGGTAGTTGATCCCAGGTTCTCTGGAAGAGGAGACAATGCTGTTAATTGTTGAGCCCTTTCATTGCTCTCACCCATCTTTAAATTTTTAGATGTATATGTGAGACTGTGTTTATGTACATCATATGCAGACCATAAGAGGGATTTAGATACTCCAGAATCTGACACCCTCTTCTGGAGTGTCTGAAGACAGCTACATTGTACTTATATCTAATGAATAAATAAATAAATAAATAAATAAATAAATAAATAAATAAATAAACATTATTTAAACAGGATAAGAAAGAAAGTAAGACCAGGCAGGCCTGCCATCCTTATCTCTGTCTGTCTGTCTGTCTGTCTGACAGTTTGTCTGATCCCCTAGAACTGGAGGTGGGCCACTATATAGTTGCTGGTAGTTGATCCCAGGTTCTCTGGAAGTGGAGACAGTGATGGTAATTGTTGAGCCCTTTCAGTGGTCCCACCCATCTTTAAATTTTTAGAAGTATATGTGAGGATGTGTTTATGTACATCATATGCAGACCATAAGAGGGATTTAGATTCTCCAGAATCTGACACCCTCTTCTGGAGTGTCTGAAGACAGCTACAGTGTACTTATATCTAAAAAATACATAAATAAATAAATAAATAAATAAGTAAATAAACAAACATTTTTTTAAAAGGATAAGAAATAAAGAAAGACCAGGCAGGCCTGCCATCCTTATCTCTGTCTCTCTGTCTGTCTGTCTGTCTGATCCACTGGAACTGGAGATGGGCCACCATATAGGTGCTGGTAGTTTATCCCAGGTTCTCTGGAAGTGGAGACAATGCTGTTAATTGTTGAGCGCTCTCAGTGTTTCCAAACATCTTTAAATTTTTAGAAGTATATGTGAGTCTGTGTTTATGTACATCATATGCAGGTCATAATAGGGATTTAGATTCTCCAGAATCTGACACCCTCTTCTGGAGTGTCTGAAGACAGCTACAGTGTACTTATATCTAATAAATACATAAATAAATAATTAAATAAACATTTTTTAAAAAGGATAAGAAAGAAAGAAAGACCAGGCAGGCCTGCCATCCTTATCTCTGTCTGTCTGTCTGTCTGTCTGTCTCTATGTCTAATCCCTGGGAATTGGAGATGGGCCACCATATAGTTGCTGGTAGTTGATCCCAGGTACTCTGTAAGAGGAGACAATGCTGTTAATTGTTGAGCTTTTAGAGTGGCCCCACCCTTCTTTAAATTTTTAGAAGTATATGTGAGGCTGTGTTTATGTACATCATATGCAGACCATAAGAGGGATTCAGATTCTCCAGATCCTAACACCCTCTACTGGAGTGTCTGAAGACAGCTACAGTGTACCTATATCTAATAAATAAATAAATAAATAAATAAATAAATAAATAAATAAATAAATAAATAAACATTTTTTAAAAAGGATAAGAAAGAAAGAAAGACCAGGCAGGCCTGCCATCCTTATCTCTGTCTGTCTGTCTGTCTGTCTGTCTGTCTGTCTGTCTGTCGGTCTGATCCCATGGAACTGGGGATGGGCCACCATATAGTTGCTGGTAGTTGATCCCAGGTTCTCTGGAAGAGGAGACAACGCTGTTAATTGTTGAGCCCTTTCATTGGCCCCACCCATCTTTAAATTTTTAGAAGTATACATGAGTCTGTGTTTATGTACATAAGATGCAGGCCATAAGAAGGATTTAGATTCTCCAGAATCTGACACCCTCTTCTGGAGTGTCTGAAGACAGCTACAGTGTACTTATATCTAATAAATACATAAATAAATAAATAAATAAACATTTTTTTATTAAATGATAAGAAAAAAAAAAGACCAGGCAGGCCTGCCATCCATATCTCTGTTTGTCTGTCTGTCTGTCTGTCTGATCCCTGGGAACTGGAGATGAGCTACCATATAGTTACTGGTAGTTGATCCAAGTTTCTCTGGAAGAGGAGACAATGCTGTTAATTGTTGAGACCTTTCAGTGGCCCCACCCTTCATTAAATTTTTAGAAGTATATCTGAGGCTGTGTTTATGTACATCATATGAAGACCATAAGATGGTTTTAGATTCTTCAGAATCTGACACCCTCTACTGGAGTGTCTGAAGACAACTACAGTGTACTTATATCTAATAAATACATAAATAAATAAATTAATAAATAAATAAACATTTTTTAAAAAGGATAAGAAAGAAAGTAAAATCAGGCAGGCCTGCCATCCTTATCTCTGTCTGTCTGTCTTTCTGTCTGATCCTCTGGAACTGGATATGGGCCACCATATAATTGCTGGTAGTTTTTCCCAGGTTCTCTGGAAGAGGAGACAATGATGTTAATTGTTCAGCCCTTTCAGTGGCTACACCCATCTTTAAATTTTTAGAAGTAAATGTGAGGCTGAATTTATGTACATCATATGCAGACCATAAGAGTGCTTTAAATTCTCTAGAATATGACACCCTCTTCTGTAGTGTCTGAAGACAGCTACAGTGTACTTATATCTAATAAATACAAAAATAAATAAATAAATAAATAAACAAATAAATAAATAAACATTTTTTTAAAGGATAAGAAAGAAGAAAGACCAGGCACGCCTGCCATCCTTATCTCTGTCTGTCTGTCTGTCTGTCTGAACCCCTGGAACTGGACATGGGCCACCATGAAGGTGCTGGTAGTTGATCCCAGGTTTTCTTGAAGAGGAGACAATGCTCTTAATTGTTGAGCCCTTTCAGTGGCCCCACCCATCTTTAAATTTTTAGAAGTATATGTGAGTCTGTGTTTATGTACATCATATGCAGACAATAAGAGGGATTTAGATTTTCCTGAATTTGAAACCCTCTTCTGGAGTGTCTGAAGACAGCTACTGTATACTTATATCTAATAAATACATAAATATATAAATAAATAAATAAATAATAAATAAACATTTTTTAAACAGGATAAGTAAGAAAGAAAAACCAGGCAGGCCTGCCATCCTCATCTCTGTCTGTCTGTCTGTCTGTCTGATCCCCTGGAACTGCAGATGGGCCACCATATAGTTGCTGGTAGTTGATCTCAGGTTCTTTGGAAGAGGCGACAATGATGTTAATTGTTGAGCCCTTTCAGTGGTCCCACCCATCTTTAAATTTTTAGAAGTATATGTGAGGCTGTGTTTATGTACGTCATATGTAGACCATAAGAGGGATTTAGATTCTCCAGAATCTGAAACCCTCTTCTGGAGTGTCTGAAGAGAGCTACTGTGTACTTATATCTAATAAATACATAAATATATAATTAAATATACATTTTTCAAAAGGATAAGAAAGAAAGAAAAGGCAGGCCTGCCATCCTTAGCTCTGTCTGTCTGTCTGTCTGTCTGATCCCATGGAACTGGGGATGGGCCACCATATAGTTGCTGGTAGTTGATCCCAGGTTCTCTGGAAGAGGAGACAACGCTGTTAATTGTTGAGCCCTTTCATTGGCCCCACCCATCTTTAAATTTTTAGAAGTATACATGAGTCTGTGTTTATGTACATCATATGCAGGCCATAAGAAGGATTTAGATTCTCCAGAATCTGACACCCTCTTCTGGAGTGTCTGAAGACAGCTACAGTGTACTTATATCTAATAAATACATAAATAAATAAATAAATAAACATTTTTTTATTAAATGATAAGAAAAAAAGAAAGACCAGGCAGGCCTGCCATCCATATCTCTGTTTGTCTGTCTGTCTGTCTGTCTGATCCCTGGGAACTGGAGATGAGCTACCATATAGTTACTGGTAGTTGATCCAAGTTTCTCTGGAAGAGGAGACAATGCTGTTAATTGTTGAGACCTTTCAGTGGTCCCACCCTTCATTAAATTTTTAGAAGTATATCTGAGGCTGTGTTTATGTACATCATATGAAGACCATAAGATGGTTTTAGATTCTTCAGAATCTGACACCCTCTACTGGAGTGTCTGAAGACAACTACAGTGTACTTATATCTAATAAATACATAAATAAATAAATTAATAAATAAATAAACATTTTTTAAAAAGGATAAGAAAGAAAGTAAAATCAGGCAGGCCTGCCATCCTTATCTCTGTCTGTCTGTCTTTCTGTCTGATCCTCTGGAACTGGATATGGGCCACCATATAATTGCTGGTAGTTTTTCCCAGGTTCTCTGGAAGAGGAGACAATGATGTTAATTGTTCAGCCCTTTCAGTGGCTACACCCATCTTTAAATTTTTAGAAGTAAATGTGAGGCTGAATTTATGTACATCATATGCAGACCATAAGAGTGCTTTAAATTCTCTAGAATATGACACCCTCTTCTGTAGTGTCTGAAGACAGCTACAGTGTACTTATATCTAATAAATACAAAAATAAATAAATAAATAAATAAACAAATAAATAAATAAACATTTTTTTAAAGGATAAGAAAGAAGAAAGACCAGGCACGCCTGCCATCCTTATCTCTGTCTGTCTGTCTGTCTGTCTGAACCCCTGGAACTGGACATGGGCCACCATGAAGGTGCTGGTAGTTGATCCCAGGTTTTCTTGAAGAGGAGACAATGCTCTTAATTGTTGAGCCCTTTCAGTGGCCCCACCCATCTTTAAATTTTTAGAAGTATATGTGAGTCTGTGTTTATGTACATCATATGCAGACAATAAGAGGGATTTAGATTTTCCTGAATTTGAAACCCTCTTCTGGAGTGTCTGAAGACAGCTACTGTATACTTATATCTAATAAATACATAAATATATAAATAAATAAATAAATAATAAATAAACATTTTTTAAACAGGATAAGTAAGAAAGAAAAACCAGGCAGGCCTGCCATCCTCATCTCTGTCTGTCTGTCTGTCTGTCTGATCCCCTGGAACTGCAGATGGGCCACCATATAGTTGCTGGTAGTTGATCTCAGGTTCTTTGGAAGAGGCGACAATGATGTTAATTGTTGAGCCCTTTCAGTGGTCCCACCCATCTTTAAATTTTTAGAAGTATATGTGAGGCTGTGTTTATGTACATCATATGTAGACCATAAGAGGGATTTAGATTCTCCAGAATCTGAAACCCTCTTCTGGAGTGTCTGAAGAGAGCTACTGTGTACTTATATCTAATAAATACATAAATATATAATTAAATATACATTTTTCAAAAGGATAAGAAAGAAAGAAAAGGCAGGCCTGCCATCCTTAGCTCTGTCTGTCTGTCTGTCTGTCTGATCCCTGAGAACTGGAGATGGGACATCATATAGTTGCTGGTAGTTGATCCCAGGTTGTCTGGAAGAGGAGACAATGCTGTTAATTGTTGAGCTTTTTCAGTGGTCCGACCCTTCTTTAAACTTTTGAAGCATATGTGAGGCTGTGTTTATGTACATCATATGCAGACCATAAGAGGGATTTAGAATCTCCAGAATCTGACACCCTCTTCTGGAGTGTCTGAAGATAGCTACAGTGTACTTATATCTAATAATACATAAATAAATAAATAAATAAACCTTTTTTAAAATGATAAGAAAGAAAGAAAGACCAGGCAGGCCTGCCATCCTTATTTCTGTCTGTCTGTCTGTGTGTCTGTCTGATCCCCTGGAACTGGAGATGGGCCACCATATAATTGCTGGTTGTTGATCCCAGGTTCTATGGAAGAGGAGACAATGCTGTTAATTGTTGATCCCTTTTAGTGGCCCCACCCATCTTTAAATTTTTAGAAGTGTATGTGAGGCTGTGTTTATGTACATCATATGCAGACCATAAGAGGGATTTAGATGCTCCAGAATCTGACACCCTCTTCTGGAGTGTCTGAAGATAGCTACAGTGTACTTTTATCTAATAAATACATGAATAAATAAATAAATAAACATTTTTTAAAAAGGATAAGAAAGAAAGAAAGACCAGGCAAGCCTGCCATCCTTATCTCTTTCTGTCTGTCTGTCTCTCTACATGATCCTTTGGAACTGGAGATAGGCCTCCATATAGTTGCTGGTAGTTGATCCCAGGTTCTCTGGAAGAGGAGACAATGCTGTTAATTGTTGAGCCCTTTCAGTTGCCCCACCCATCTTTAAATTTTTAGAAGTATATCTGAGGCTGTGTTTATGTACATCATATGCAGACCATAAGATGGTTTTAGATTCTTCAGAATCTGACACCCTCTTCTGGAGTGTCTGTAGACAGCTAGAGTGTACTTATATATAATAAATACATAAATAAATAAACATTTTTTAAAAAGGACAAGAAAGAAAGAAAGACCAGGCAGGCCTGCCATCCTTATCTTTGTCTGTCTGTCTGTCTGTCTGATCCCCTGGAACTGGAGATGGGCCACCATATAGTTGCTGGTAGTTGATCCCAGGTTCTCTGGAAGAGGAGACAATGCTGTTAATTGTTGAGCCCTTTCATTGCTCTCACCCATCCTTAAATTTTTAGATGTATATGTGAGACTGTGTTTATGTACATCATATGCAGACCATAAGAGGGATTTAGATACTCCAGAATCTGACACCTTCTTCTGGAGTGTCTGAAGACAGCTACATTGTACTTATATCTAATGAATAAATAAATAAATAAATAAATAAATAAATAAATAAATAAATAAATAAATATAAATAAATAAACATTATTTAAACAGGATAAGAAAGAAAGTAAGACCAGGCAGGCCTGCCATCCTTATCTCTGTCTGTCTGTCTGTCTGTCTGACAGTTTGTCTGATCCCCTAGAACTGGAGGTGGGCCACTATATAGTTGCTGGTAGTTGATCCCAGGTTCTCTGGAAGTGGAGACAGTGATGGTAATTGTTGAGCCCTTTCAGTGGTCCCACCCATCTTTAAATTTTTAGAAGTGTATGTGAGGCTGTGTTTATGTACATCATATGCAGACCATAAGAGGGATTTAGATTCTCCAGAATCTGACACCCTCTTCTGGAGTGTCTGAAGACAGCTACAGTGTACTTATATCTAAAAAATACATAAATAAATAAATAAATAAATAAGTAAATAAACAAACATTTTTTTAAAAGGATAAGAAATAAAGAAAGACCAGGCAGGCCTGCCATCCTTATCTCTGTCTCTCTGTCTGTCTGTCTGTCTGATCCACTGGAACTGGAGATGGGCCACCATATAGGTGCTGGTAGTTTATCCCAGGTTCTCTGGAAGAGGAGACAATGCTGTTAATTGTTGAGCGCTCTCAGTGTTTCCAAACATCTTTAAATTTTTAGAAGTATATGTGAGTCTGTGTTTATGTACATCATATGCAGGTCATAAGAGGGATTTAGATTCTCCAGAATCTGACACCCTCTTCTGGAGTGTCTGAAGACAGCTACAGTGTACTTATATCTAATAAATACATAAATAAATAATTAAATAAACATTTTTTAAAAAGGATAAGAAAGAAAGAAAGACCAGGCAGGCCTGCCATCCTTATCTCTGTCTGTCTGTCTGTCTGTCTGTCTCTATGTCTAATCCCTGGGAATTGGAGATGGGCCACCATATAGTTGCTGGTAGTTGATCCCAGGTACTCTGTAAGAGGAGACAATGCTGTTAATTGTTGAGCTTTTAGAGTGGCCCCACCCTTCTTTAAATTTTTAGAAGTATATGTGAGGCTGTGTTTATGTACATCATATGCAGACCATAAGAGGGATTCAGATTCTCCAGATCCTAACACCCTCTACTGGAGTGTCTGAAGACAGCTACAGTATACCTATATCTAATAAATAAATAAATAAATAAATAAATAAATAAATAAATAAATAAATAAACAAACATTTTTTAAAAAGGATAAGAAAGAAAGAAAGACCAGGCAGGCCTGCCATCCTTATCTCTGTCTGTCTGTCTGTCTGTCTGTCTGTCTGTCTGTCGGTCTGATCCCATGGAACTGGGGATGGGCCACCATATAGTTGCTGGTAGTTGATCCCAGGTTCTCTGGAAGAGGAGACAACGCTGTTAATTGTTGAGCCCTTTCATTGGCCCCACCCATCTTTAAATTTTTAGAAGTATACATGAGTCTGTGTTTATGTACATCATATGCAGGCCATAAGAAGGATTTAGATTCTCCAGAATCTGACACCCTCTTCTGGAGTGTCTGAAGACAGCTACAGTGTACTTATATCTAATAAATACATAAATAAATAAATAAATAAACATTTTTTTATTAAATGATAAGAAAAAAAGAAAGACCAGGCAGGCCTGCCATCCATATCTCTGTTTGTCTGTCTGTCTGTCTGTCTGATCCCTGGGAACTGGAGATGAGCTACCATATAGTTACTGGTAGTTGATCCAAGTTTCTCTGGAAGAGGAGACAATGCTGTTAATTGTTGAGCCCTCTCAGTGGCCCCACCCATCTTTAAATTTTTAGAAGTATATCTGAGGCTGTGTTTATGTACATCATATGAAGACCATAAGATGGTTTTAGATTCTTCAGAATCTGACACCCTCTACTGGAGTGTCTGAAGACAACTACAGTGTACTTATATCTAATAAATACATAAATAAATAAATTAATAAATAAATAAACATTTTTAAAAGGGATAAGAAAGAAAGTAAAATCAGGCAGGCCTGCCATCCTTATCTCTGTCTGTCTGTCTTTCTGTCTGATCCTCTGGAACTGGATATGGGCCACCATGAAGGTGCTGGTAGTTGATCCCAGGTTTTCTTGAAGAGGAGACAATGCTCTTAATTGTTGAGCCCTTTCAGTGGCCCCACCCATCTTTAAATTTTTAGAAGTATATGTGAGTCTGTGTTTATGTACATCATATGCAGACAATAAGAGGGATTTAGATTTTCCTGAATTTGAAACCCTCTTCTGGAGTGTCTGAAGACAGCTACTGTATACTTATATCTAATAAATACATAAATATATAAATAAATAAATAAATAATAAATAAACATTTTTTAAACAGGATAAGTAAGAAAGAAAAACCAGGCAGGCCTGCCATCCTCATCTCTGTCTGTCTGTCTGTCTGTTTGATCCCCTGGAACTGCAGATGGGCCACCATATAGTTGCTGGTAGTTGATCTCAGGTTCTTTTGAAGAGGCGACAATGATGTTAATTGTTGAGCCCTTTCAGTGGTCCCACCCATCTTTAAATTTTTAGAAGTATATGTGAGGCTGTGTTTATGTACATCATATGTAGACCATAAGAGGGATTTAGATTCTCCAGAATCTGAAACCCTCTTCTGGAGTGTCTGAAGAGAGCTACTGTGTACTTATATCTAATAAATACATAAATATATAATTAAATATACATTTTTCAAAAGGATAAGAAAGAAAGAAAAGGCAGGCCTGCCATCCTTAGCTCTGTCTGTCTGTCTGTCTGTCTGATCCCTGAGAACTGGAGATGGGACATCATATAGTTGCTGGTAGTTGATCCCAGGTTGTCTGGAAGAGGAGACAATGCTGTTAATTGTTGAGCTTTTTCAGTGGCCCGACCCTTCTTTAAACTTTTGAAGCATATGTGAGGCTGTGTTTATGTACATCATATGCAGACCATAAGAGGGATTTAGAATCTCCAGAATCTGACACCCTCTTCTGGAGTGTCTGAAGATAGCTACAGTGTACTTATATCTAATAACACATAAATAAATAAATAAACCTTTTTTAAAATGATAAGAAAGAAAGAAAGACCAGGCAGGCCTGCCATCCTTATATCTGTCTGTCTGTCTGTGTGTCTGTCTGATCCCCTGGAACTGGAGATGGGCCACCATATAATTGCTGGTTGTTGATCCCAGGTTCTATGGAAGAGGAGACAATGCTGTTAATTGTTGATCCCTTTTAGTGGCCCCACCCATCTTTAAATTTTTAGAAGTATATGTGAGGCTGTGTTTATGTATATCATATGCAGACCATAAGAGGGATTTAGATTCTCCAGCACCTGACACCCTCTTCTGGAGTGTCTGAAGACAGCTACAGTGTACTTATATCTAATAAATACATAAATAAACAAATAAACATTTTTAAATAAGGATAATAAAGAAAGAAAGTCCAGGCAGGCCTTCCATCCTTATCTCTGTCTGTCTGTCTGTCTGATCCCCTGGAACTGGAGATGGGCCACCATATAGTTGCTGGTAGTTGATCCAGGTTCTCTGGAAGAGGAGACAATGCTGTTAATTGTTGAGCCCTTTCAGTGGCCCCACACATCTTTAAATTTTTAGAAATATATGTGAGGCTGTGTTTATGTACATCATATGCAGACCATAAGAGGTATTTAGATTCTCCAGAATCTGACACCCTCTTCTGGAGTGTCTGAAGACAGCTACAGTGTACTTATATCTAATAAAAACATAAATAAAGAAAGAAAGAAAGAAAGAAAGAAAGAAAGAAAGAAAGAAATAAACATTTTTTAAAAAGGATAAGAAAAAAAGAAAGACCAGCAGGCCTGCCATCCTTATCTCTGTCTGTCTGTCTGTCTGTCTGATCCCCTGGAACTGGAGATGGGCCACCATATAGTTGCTGGTAGTTTATCCCAGGTTCTCTGGAAGAGGAGACAATGCTGTTAATTGTTGAGCCCTTTCAGTGGCCCCACACATCTTTAAATTTTTAGAAGCATATGTGAGGCTGTGTTTATGTACATTGTATGTAGACCATAAGAGGGATTTATATTCTCCAGAATCTGATACCCTCTTCTGGAGTGTCTGAAGACTGCTACAGTGTACTTATATCTAATAAATTCATAAATAAATAAATAAACCTGTTTTAAAAAGGATAAGAAAGAAAGAAAAACCAGGCAGGCCTGCCATCCTTGTCTGTCTGTCTGTCTGTCTGTCTCTCTGATCCCCTGGATCTGGAGATGGGCCACCATATAGTTGCTGGTAGTTGATCCCAGGTTCTCTGGAAGATGAGACAATGCTGTTAATTGTTGAGCCCTTTCAGTGGCCCCACCCATCTTTAAATTTTTAGAAGTAAATGTGAAGCTGTTTTTATGTACATCATATGCAGATCATAAGATGGACTTAGATTCTCCAGAATCTGACACCCTCTTCCTGAGTGTCTGAAGACAGCTACAGTGTACTTATATCTAATAAATTCATAAATAAATAAATAAACATTTTTAAACGGATAAGAAAGTAATAAAAACCAGGAAGGCCTGCCATCCTAGTCTGTATGTCTGTCTGTCTGTCTGATCCCCTGGAACTGGAGATGGGCCACCATATAGTTGCTGGTAGTTAATCCCAGGTTCTCTGAAAGAGGAGACAATGCTGTTAATTGTTGATCCCTTTCATTGGCCCCACACATCTTTAAATTTTTAGAAGTAAATGTGAGGCTGTGTTTATGTACATCATATGCAGACCATAAGAGGGATATAGATTCTCCAGAATCTGAAACCCTCTTCTGGAGTGTCTGAAGACAGCTACAGTGTACTTATATCTAATAAATACATAAATAAATAAATAAATAAATAAATAAATAAATAAATAAATAAATAAATAAATATACAATTTTTAAAAGGGATAAGAAAGAAAGAAAAACCAGGCAGTCCTCCATCCTTGTCTGTCTTTCTCTCTGTCTGTCTGTCTTGCCTAGCCCCTTGAGTTGCCTAGCCTAGCCCCTTGCCTTGCCTAGCCCAGCCCCTTGTCTAGCCTAGCCTAGCCCATCCCTGCCTTGCCTAGCCCTGCCTATCCCTGTCTTTAACCAGGCTGGCCTCGAACTCAGAAACTGACTTCCTCTCCCTCCAGAGTGCTCTCATTAAGAGCTCGAGCCACCACTGACTGTTGGGTTTTCTAAGTCTTACATAGGTATGGTCTGTTTCTCAACTGTGAAACCCTAATTAACACATGTAGTCTGTCCTAGGTCAGCCATAGCTACAGACTGAGGCCTTTTCTAAAACAAAACAAAAGAAAACAAAAAAATAGAAATAATAAAATAAATACATTAAGCAACCACATGATATCTTTTCTTTCTTTCAATGATACTCAGAGTTTGAAGCAGTTCACCCATGAGACCTCAGCTCCCGACATTGAGGCTGTTTCCCTAACAAGTATTATGGCTGAACCTGAGGGGTTCTACTGCTGATTTGTGTCCCCCACTTTAAAAAAATAGTTGTTTTCAAAGGCTGCAGGTTCTTAGCTCTGTTCCTTGTTACAGTTGAGTCACAGCCCTGAAAGTTCAGTGGTAGTTAAAGGCACTGAGAAGGGCTTCCTCTAGACATCAAAGACCAAGTCTTTGTTATTAAAAAGTTAATCTGGATTCCCCCACCCCCTGGCATCCTTAGAATTCCTAGAAAGGAAGGCAGGGACCTGGGCAGAATGGTGCAAGGCTACTGGTGTTTGTAAGTGGCAACAGAAAGCTTTCTCTTGTTGGTACCCTACCCCAAGTTACACTGTCACTTCTTTTTCCTAGTTGTTGTTTTGTAGGTTTGTATTCTCAACATAGACCCTTTTCCTTCCTAACCTTGGCTGTCCTGAACCTTACTGTCCTTGAACTCAGTGATTTGCCTGTCTTGCTGGGATGAAACTGTGAGCTACCATCCAGAAGGAAGCACCCTGCTTAGGTTAGATTGGGGTCTCTTCCATTTTCCTCTATGAACATGCATATGGCAGGCCTGTTCTTTCTTTTTTACTTTTCCTTTTCTTTTTAAAGATTTATTTATTTATTATATTTAAGTATGCTGTAGCTATCTTCAGACAGTCCAGAAGAGGGTGTCAGATTCTGAAGAATCTAAATCATTCTTATTGTCTGCATATGATGTATATAAACACAGCCTCACATATACTCAAAAAAAAAAAAAAAGAAAGATGTGTCTACAGAGAGGGCTCAACAATTAAGAGCATTGTCTCCTCTTCCAGAGAACCTGGGCTCAATTACCAGTATTATATATGGTGGCCCATCTCCAGTTCCAGGGGATCTAATACTCTGTTCTGGAGTCTGTGGGCACAGCATACACATGCAAAACATTCTTACACAATCATTGAGAGAGGAGAGAGAGGGGTTGAGAGAGAGGGGAGGTAATCATACCTCCTGACGAGTTTGAAGACCTGAGCTTCATCACTCACACAAATAAATAAATGCAAAATATTTTTTATAAATAAACTCTGCCATTGCCCTTTAAAAATTCCTAGAAAACAAGTTTTATAAGCAACAGTTATATTTACTATATCTAAAGTACAGTCATGAGCATATTCTCTAAATAGAAAAAGGCCTGTTAGTCTTAGAAATGGAAAAGACAAACCAAGGAAGGTTTGCAATTACATAATGAGGCAGCTCAGCCCAGCTCTTAGGTTGGAAATAAGACTCGAGAATAGGATACACCTGAAGACAGCCAGCCATTGCTTTTTGTTTTGGAGGCTGAAAGGATACACCTGAAGACAGCCAATGCTGTGTGATGGTGATCTGGTATTTTTTTTTTTTTTAATTTTTAAAAACTTTAACACTTTTTATAAAATTTTTTTTCTTTCCTTCCTTTCTTTCAGTTCGTTCTTTCCTTCCTTCGTTCTTTCTTTCTTCTCACCCTGGCCTAGCCTACCCTAGCCTACCCTAGCCTACCCTAGCTTACCCTAGCCTACCCTAGCCTACCCTAGCCTACCCTAGCCTACCCTAGCCTACCCTAGCCTACCCTAGCCTACCCTAGCCTACCCTAGCCTACCCTAGCCCTGCCTAACCAAGTCTTTCACCAGGGTGGCCTCGAACTCAGAAACTGACTGCCTCTGCCTACAGAGTGCTCTCATAAAGAGCTTGAGCCACCCCTGAAGGTCGGGTTTTCTAAGCCTTACCTTGCTCTTGGTGTCTGTTCTCAGCTGTGAAACCCTAATTAACACAGGTAGGCAGTCCTGGGTCAGCCAGAACTACAGACTGAGGCCTTCTCTAAAAAGAAATAAAACAAAACAAAACAACAAATAGAAATAATAAAATACATAAATTAAACAACCACAGCATAGCTTTTCTCTCTCTAGGTGGTACTCAGAAATTCCAGCAGTTGGCCTGTGACACCTCAGCTCAGTATATGTGAGGCTGTGTTTATGTACATCATACACAGACCATAAGAGGGATTTAGATTCTCTAGAATCTGACACACTCTTCTGGAGTGTCTGTAGACAGCTACAGTGTACTTATATATAATAAATACATAAATAAATAAACATTTTTTTAAAGGATAAGAAAGAAAGAAAGACCAGGCAGGCCTGCCATCCTTATCTCTATCTGTCTGTCTGTCTGTCTGATCCCCTGGAACTGCAGATGGGCCACCATATAGTTGCTGGTAGTTGATCCCAGGTTCTCTGGAAGAGGAAACAATGATGTTAATTGTTGAGCCCTTTAAGTGGTCCCACCCATCTTTAAATTTTTAGAAGTATATGTGAGGCTGTGTTTATGTACATCATATGCAGACCATAAGAGGGATTTAGATTCTCCAGAATCTGACACCCTCTTCTGGAGTGTCTGAAGACAGCTACTGTGTACTTATATCTAATAAATACATAAATAAATAATTAAATAAACATTTTTTAAAAAGGATAAGAAAGAAAGAAAGACCAGGCAGGCCTGCCATCCTTATCTCTGTCTGTCTGTCTGTCTGTCTGTCTGATCCCTGAGAACTGGAGATGGGCCACTATATAGTTGCTGGTAGTTGATCCCAGGTACTCTGGAAAAGGAGACAATGCTGTAAATTGTTGAGCTTTTTCAGTGGCCCCACCCTTCTTTAAATTTTTGAAGTATATGTGAGGCTGTGTTTATGTACATCATATGCAGACCATAAGAGGGATTTAGATTCTGCAGAATGTGACACCCTCTACTGGAGTGTCAGAAGACAGCTACAGTTTACTTATATCTAATAAATAAATAAATAAATAAATAAATAAATAAATAAATAAATAAACATTTTTTTAAAGAATAAGAAAGAAAGAAAGACCAGGCAGGCCTGCCATCCTTATCTCTGTCTGTCTATCTGTCTGTCTGATCCCCTGGAACTGGAGATGGGCCACCATATAGGTGCTGGTAGTTGATCCCAGGTTCTCTGGAAGAGGACTCAATGCTGTTAATTGTTGAGCCTTTTCAGTGGCCCCACCCATCTTTAAATTTTTAGAAGTATATGTGAGTCTGTGTTTATGTACATCATATGTAGACCATAAGAGGGATTTAGATTTTCCTGAATTTGACACCCTCTTCTGGAGTGTCTGAAGACAGCTACTGTGTACTTATATATAATAAATACATAAATATATAAATAAATAAATAAATAAATAAATAAATAAATAAACTTTTTTAAAACAGGATAAGTAAGAAAGAAAGACCAGGCAGGCATGCCATCCTTATCTCTGTCTGTCTGTCTGACTGTCTGATCCCCTGGAACTGCAGATGGGCCACCATATAGTTGCTGGTAGTTGATCCCAGGTTCTCTGGAAGAGGAGACAATGATGTTAATTGTTGAGCCCTTTCAGTGGTCCCACCCATCTTTAAATTTTTAGAAGTATATGTGAGGCTGTGTTTAGGTACATCATGTGCAGACCATAAGAGGGATTTAGATTCTCCAGAATCTGAAACCCTCTTCTGGAGTGTCCGAAGACAGCTACTGTGTACTTATATCTAATAAATACATAAATAAATAATTAAATAAACATTTTTTAAAAAGGATAAGAAAGAAAGAAAGACCAGGCAGGCCTGCCATCCTTATCTCTGTCTGTCTGTCTGTCTGTCTGTCTGATCCCTGAGAACTGGAGATGGGCCACTATATAGTTGCTGGTAGTTGATCCCAGGTTCTCTGGAAATGGAGACAATGCTGTTAATTGTTGAGCTTTTTCAGTGGCCCCACCCTTCTTTAAATTTTTGAAGTATATGTGAGGCTGTGTTTATGTACATCCTATGCAGACCATAAGAGGGATTTAGATTCTGCAGAATGTGACACCCTCTACTGGAGTGTCAGAAGACAGCTACAGTGTACTTATATCTAATAAATAAATAAATAAATAAATAAATAAATAAATAAATAAATATGTAAATATACATTTTTTTAAAGAATAAGAAAGAAAGAAAGACCAGGCAGGCCTGCCATCCTTATCTCTGTCTGTCTATCTGTCTGTCTGATCCCCTGGAACTGGAGATGGGCCACCATATAGGTGCTGGTAGTTGATCCCAGGTTCTCTGGAAGAGGACTCAATGCTGTTAATTGTTGAGCCTTTTCAGTGGCCCCACCCATCTTTAAATTTTTAGAAGTATATGTGAGTCTGTGTTTATGTACATCATATGTAGACCATAAGAGGGATTTAGATTTTCCTGAATTTGACACCCTCTTCAGGAGTGTCTGAAGACAGCTACTGTGTACTTATATATAATAAATACATAAATATATAAATAAATAAATAAATAAATAAACTTTTTTAAAACAGGATAAGTAAGAAAGAAAGACCAGGCAGGCATGCCATCCTTATCTCTGTCTGTCTGTCTGACTGTCTGATCCCCTGGAACTGCAGATGGGCCACCATATAGTTGCTGGTAGTTGATCCCAGGTTCTCTGGAAGAGGAGACAATGATGTTAATTGTTGAGCCCTTTCAGTTGTCCCACCCATCTTTAAATTTTTAGAAGTATATGTGAGGCTGTGTTTAGGTACATCATGTGCAGACCATAAGAGGGATTTAGATTCTCCAGAATCTGAAACCCTCTTCTGGAGTGTCTGAAGACAGCTACTGTGTACTTATATCTAATAAATACATAAATAAATAATTAAATATACATTTTTTAAAAGGATAAGAAAGAAAGAAAGTAAGAAACGGCAGGCCTGCCATCCTTAGATCTGTCTGTTTGTCTGTCTGTCTGATCCCTGAGAACTGGAGATGGGCCACCATATAGTTGCTGGTAGTTGTTCCCTGGTTCTCTGGAAGAGGAGACAATGCTGTTAATTGTTGAGCTTTTTCAGTGGCCCCACCCTTCTTTAAATTTTTAGAAGTATATGTGAGGCTGTGTTTAAGTACATCATATGCAGACCATAAGAGGGATTTAGATTCTCCAGAATCTGACACCCTCTTCTGGAGTGTCTGAAGACAGCTACAGTGTACTTATATCTAATAAATACATAAATAAATAAATAATTAAACATTTTTTAAAAAGGATAAGAAAGAAAGAAGACCTGGCAGGCCTGCCATCCTTATCTCTGTCTGTCTATCTGTCTGTCTGATCCCCTGGAACTGGAGATGGGCCACCATATAGGTGCTGGTAGTTGATCCCAGGTTCTCTGGAAGAGGACTCAATGCTGTTAATTGTTGAGCCTTTTCAGTGGCCCCACCCATCTTTAAATTTTTAGAAGTATATGTGAGTCTGTGTTTATGTACATCATATGTAGACCATAAGAGGGATTTAGATTTTCCTGAATTTGACACCCTCTTCAGGAGTGTCTGAAGACAGCTACTGTGTACTTATATATAATAAATACATAAATATATAAATAAATAAATAAATAAATAAACTTTTTTAAAACAGGATAAGTAAGAAAGAAAGACCAGGCAGGCATGCCATCCTTATCTCTGTCTGTCTGTCTGACTGTCTGATCCCCTGGAACTGCAGATGGGCCACCATATAGTTGCTGGTAGTTGATCCCAGGTTCTCTGGAAGAGGAGACAATGCTGTTAATTGTTGAGCCCTTTCAGTTGTCCCACCCATCTTTAAATTTTTAGAAGTATATGTGAGGCTGTGTTTATGTACATTATATGCAGACCATAAGAGGGATTTAGATTCTCCAGAATCTGACACCCTCTTCTGGAGTGTCTGAAGACAGGTACTGTGTACTGATATCTAATAAATACATAAATAAATAATTAAATAAACATTTTTTAAAAAGGATAAGAAAGAAAGAAAGACCAGGCAGGCCTGCCAACCTTATCTCTCTCTGTCTGTCTCTCTGTCTGATCCCTGAGAACTGGAGTTAGGCCACTACATAGTTGCTGGTAGTTGATCCCAGGTACTCTGGAAGAGGAGACAATGCTGTTAATTGTTGAGCTTTTTCAGTGGCCCCACCCTTCTTTAAATTTTCGAAGTATATGTGAGGCTGTGTTTATGTACATCATATGCAGACCATAAGAGGGATTTAGATTCTGCAGAATGTGACACCCTCTACTGGAGTGTCAGAGGACAGCTACAGTGTACTTATATCTAATAAATACATAAATAAATAAATAAATAAATAAATAAATAAATAAGTAAATAAACATTTTTTTAAAGGATAAGAAAGAAAGAATGTCCAGGCAGGCCTGCCATCCTTATCTCTGTCTGTCTGTCTGTCTGTCTGATCCCCTGTAACTGGAGATGGGCCACCATATAGGTGCTGGTAGTTGATCCCAGGTTCTCTGGAAGAGGACCCAATGCTGTTAATTGTTGAGCCTTTTCAGTGGCCCCACCCATCTTTAAATTTTTAGAAGTATATGTGAGTCTGTGTTTATGTACATCATATGCAGACCATAAGAGGGATTTAGATTTTCCTGAATTTGACACCCTCTTCTGGAGTGTCTGAAGACAGCTACTGTGTACTTATATATAATAAATACATAAATATATAAATGATTATATAAATAAATAAATAAATAAATAAATAAATAAATAACATTTTTTTAAACTGGATAAGTAAGAAAGAAAGACCAGGCAGGCCTGCCATCCTTATCTCTGTCTGTCTGTCTGTCTGTCTGATCCCCTGGAACTGCAGATGGGCCACCATATAGTTGCTGGTAGTTGATCCCAGGTTCTATGGAAGAGGAGACAATGCTGTTAATTGTTGAGACCTTTCAGTGGTCCCATCCATCTTTAAATATTTAGAAGTATATGTGAGGCTGTGTTTATGTACATCATAAGCAGACCATAAGAGAGATTTAGATTCTCCAGAATCTGACACCCTCTTCTGGAGTGTCTGAAGACAGCTACAGTCTACTTATATGTAGTAAACAAATAGATAAATAAATAAATAAATAAATAAACATTTTTTTAAAAAGGATAAGAAAGAAAGAAAGACCAGGCAGGCCTTCCATCTATATCTATGTCTGTCTGTCTGTCTGTCTATCTGATCCCCGGGAACTGGAGATGGGCCACCATATAGTTGCTGGTAGTTGATCCAAGGTTCTCTGGAAGAGGAGACAATGCTTTTAATTGTTGAGCCCTTTCAGTGGCCCCACACTTCTTTAAATTTTTAGAAGTATACCTGAGGCTGTGTTTATGTACATCATATGCAGATTATAAGAGGATTTAGATTCTCCAGAATCTGACACCCTCTACTGGAGTGTCTAAAGACAGCTACAGTGTACTGATGTCTAATAAATACATAAATAAATAAATAATTAAACATTTTTTTAAAAGGATAAGAAAGAAAGAAAGACCAGGCAGGCCTGCCATTCTTATCTCTGTCTGTCTCTCTGTCTGTCTGACATCTGTCTGATACCCTGGAACTCGAGATGGGCCACCATATAGTTGCTGGTATTTCATCCCAGGTTCTCTGGAGAGGAGACAATGCTGTTAATTGTTGAGCCCTTCCAGTGATCCCACCCATCTTTAATTTTTTAGAAGTATATGTGAGGCTGTGTTTATATACATCATATGCAGACCATAAGAGGGATTTAGATTCTCCAGAATCCTACACCCTCTTCTGGAGTAAATGAAGACAGCTACAGTATACTTATATATAATAAATACCTGAATAATTAAATAAATAAACATTTTTTTAAAAGGATAAGAAAAAAAGAAAGACCAGGCAGGCCTGCCATCCTTATCTCTGTCTGTCTGTCTGTCTGTCTGATCTCCTGTAACTGGAGATCGGCCACCATATAGTTGGTGGTAGTTGAACCCAGGTTCTCTGGAAGAGGAGACAATGCTGTTAATTGTTGAGCCCTTTCAGTGGCCCCACTCATCTTTAAATTTTTAGAAGAGTATCTGAGGCTGTGTTTATGTACATGATATGCAGATCATAAAAGAGATTTAGATTCTCCAGAAACTGACACCCTCTTCTGAAGTGACTGAAGACAGCTAATGTGTACTTATATCTAATAAACACATAAATAAATAAATATATAAATAAATAAATAAATAAACAAACGTTTTTTAAAAAGGATAAGAAAGAAAGAAAGACCTGGCAGGCCTGTCATCCTTATCTCTATATGTCTGTCTATCTCTCTGTCTGATTCCCTGCAACTGGAGATGGGCCACCATATAGTTGCTGGTAGGTGGTCCCAGGTTCTCTGGAAGAGGAGACAATGCTGGTAATTGTTGAGCCCTTTCAGTGGCCCCACCCATCCTTAAAATTTTAGAAGTGTATGTGAGGCTGTGTTTATGTACATCATATGCAGACCTTAAGAGGGATTTAGATTCTCCAGAATCTGACACCCTCTTCTGGAGTGTCTGAAGACAGCTACAGTGTATTTATATCTAATAAATAAATAAATAAATAAATAAATAAATAAATAAATAAATAAAAATTTTTTAAAATGGATAAGAAATAAAGAAAGACCAGGCAGGCCTTCCATCCATATCTCTGTCTGTATGTCTGTCTGTCTGATCCCCTGGAACTTGAGATGGTCCATCATATACTTGCTGGTAGTTGATACCAGGATCTCTGGAAGAGGAGACAATGCTGTTATTTGTTGAGCCCTTTAAGTGGCTCAACCCATCTTTAAATTTTTAGAAGTGTATGTGAGGCTGTGTTTATATACATCATATGCAGACCATAAGAGGGATTTAGATTCTCCAAAATCTGACAACCTCTTCTGGAGTGTCTGAAGACAGCTACAGTGTACTTATATCTAATAAATATATACATAAATAAATAAATAAACTTTTTTTAAAAAGGATAAGAAAGAAAGAAAGACCAGGCAGGCCTGCCATCCTTATCTCTGTCTGTCTGTCTCTCTGTCTGTCTGATCCCCTGGAACTGGAGATGGGCCACCATATAGGTGCTGGTAGTTGATCCCAGGTTCTCTGGAAGAGCAGACAATGCTGTTAATTTTGAGCCCTTTCAGTGGCCCCACCCATCTTTAAATTTTTAAAAGTATATTTGAGTCTCTGTTCATGTACATCATATGCAGACCATAAGAGGGATTTAGATTCTCCAGAATCTGAAACCCTCTACTGGAGTATCTGAAGACAGCTACAGTGTACTTATATCGAATAAATACATACATAAATAAATATATAAATAAATAAATAAATAAATAAATAAATAAACATTTTTTAAAAAAAATAAGAAAGAAACAAAGACCTGGCAGGCCTGCCATCCTTATCTCTGTCTGTTTGTTTGTCTGTTTGTCTGATCCTCTGATACTGGATATGGGCCACCATATAGTTGCTGGTAGTTGATCCCAGGTTCTCTGGAAGAGAAGACAATGCTGTTAATTGTTGAGACCTTTCAGTGGTCCCAAACATCTTTAAATATTTAGAAGTGTATGTGAGGCTGTGTTTATGTACATCATATGCAGACCATAAGAGGGATTTAGATTCTCCAGAATCTGACACCCTCTTCTGGAGTGTCTGAAGACAGCTACAGTGTACTGATATCTAATAAATAAATAAATAGATAAATAAATAAATAAATAAATAAACATTTTTTTAAAAGGATAAGAAAGAAAGAAAGACCAGGCAGGCCTTCCATCCATATCTCTGTCTGTATGTTTGTCTGTCTATCTGATCCCAGGGAACTGGAGATGGGCCACCATATAGATGCTGGTAGTTGATCCAAGGTTCTCTGGAAGAGGAGACAATGCTGTTAATTGTTGAGCCATTTCAGTGGCCCCACACTTCTTTAAATTTTTAGAAGTATACTTGAGGCTGTGTTTATGTACATCATATGCAGATTATAAGAGGATTTAGATTCTCCAGAATCAGACACCCTCTACTGGAGTGTCTGAAGACAGCTACAGTGTACTTATATCTAATAAATACATAAATAAATAAATAAATAAATAAATAAATAAATAAATAAAGATTTTTTTAAAAGGATAAGAAAGAAAGAAAGACCAGGCGGCCTGCCATCAATATCTCTGTCTGTCTGTCTGTCTGTCTATCTGATCCACGGGAACTGGAGATGGGCCACCATATAGTTGCTCATAGTTGATCCCAGGTTCTCTGGAAGAGGAGACAATGCTGTTAATGTTGAGCCCTTTAAGTGGCCCTACCCATCTTTAAATTTTTAGAATTGTATGTGAGGCTGTGTTTATGTACATCATATGCACACCAGAAGAGGGATTTAGATTCATCAGAAAATGACACCCTCTTCTGGAGTGTCTGAAGACAGCTACAGTGTACTTATATCTAATAAATAAATAAATAAATAAATAAATAAATAAATAAATAAACAAATAAACATTATTTAAACAGGATAAGAAAGAAAGAAAGACCAGGCAGGCCTCCATCCATATCTCTATCTGTCTGTCTGTCCGTCTGTCTGTCTATCTGATCTCCGGGAACTGGAGATGGGCCACCATATAGTTGCTAGTAGTTGTTCCCAGGTTCTTGGAAGAGGAGACAATGCTGTTAATTTTTCAGCCCTTTCAGTGGCCCCACCCATGCTTAAATTTTTAGAAGTGTATGTGAGGCTGTGTTTATGTACATCATATGCAGACTTTAAGAGGGATTTAGATTTTCCAGAATCTGACACCCTCTTCTGGAGTGTCTGAAGACAGCTAGAGTGTATTTATATCTAATAAATATATAAATAAATAAATAAATAAATAAATAAATAAATAAATAAACATTTTTTAAAAAGGATAAGAAAGAAAGAAAGACCAGGCAGGCCTGCCATCCTTATCTCTGTCTGTCTGTCTCTCTGTCTGTCTGATCCCCTGGAACTGGAGATAGGCCATCATATAGGTGCTGGTAGTTGATCCCAGGTTCTCTGAAAGAGGAGACAATACTGTTAATTGTTGAGCCCTTTCAGTGGCCCCACCCATTTTTAAATTTTTAGAAGTATATGTGAGTCTCTGTTTATGTACATCATATGCAGACCACAAGAGGGATTTAGAGTCTCCAGTATCTGACACCCTCTTCTGGAGTGTCTGCAGACAGCTACAGTGTACTTATATCAAATAATTAAATAAATAAATAAATAAATAAATAAGTAAATAAACATTTTTTAAAAAGGATAAGGAAGAAAGTAAGACCAGGCAGGCCTGCCATCCTTATCTCTGTCTGTCTGTCTGTCTGTCTGTCTGATCCTCTGATACTGGATATGGGCCACCATATAGTTGCTGGTAGTTGATCCCAGGATCTCTGGAAGAGGAGACAATGCTGTAAATTATTGAGCCCTTTCAGTGGCCCCACCCTTCATTAAATTTTTATAAGTATATCTGAGGCTGTGTTTATGTACATCATATTCAGACCATAAGATTGATTTAGATTCTCCAGAAACTGACACCCTCTTCTGGAGTGTCTGAAGACAGCTACAGTGTACGTAAATATAATAAATACATGAATAAATAAATAAATAAACATTTTTTAAAAAGGATAAGAAAGAAAGAAACACCAGGAAGTCCTGCCATCCTTATCTCTGTCTGTCTGTCTGTCTATCTATATGATCCTTTGGAACTGGAGATAGGCCACCATATAGTTGCTGGTAGTTGATCCCAGGTTCTCTGGAAGAGGAGACAATGCTGTTAATTGTTGAGCCCTTTCAGTGGCCCCACCCATCTTTAAATTTTTAGAAGGGTATGTGAGGCTGTGTTTATGTACATCATATGCAGACCATAAGAGGGATTCAGATTCTCCAGAATCTGACACCCTCTTCTGTATTTTCTGAAGACAGCTACAGTGTACTTATATCTAATAAATACATAAATAAATAAATAAATAAATAAATAAATAAACATTTTTTTTAAAAGGATAAGACAGAAAGAAAGACCAGGAAAGCCTGCCACCCTTATCTCTGTCTGTCTGTCTGTCTGTGTGATACCCTAGAACTGGAGATGGGCCACCATATAGTTGCTGGTAGTTTATCCAAGGTTCTCTGGAAGAGGAGACAATGCTGTTAATTGTTGAGCCCTTTCTGTGGCCCCACCCATCTTTAAAATTTTAGAAGTATATTTGAGGCTGTGTTTATGTACATCATATGCAGACCATAAGAGGGATTTAGATTCTCCAGAATCTGACACCCTCTTCTGGAGTGTCTGAAGACAGCTACAGTTTACTTATATCTAATAAATAAATAAATAAATAAATAAATAAATAAATAAATAAATAAATGAATAAATAAATAAATAAACATTTTTTAAAAAGGATAAGAAAGTAAGAAAGACCGGGCAGGCCTGCCACCCTTATCTCTGTCTGTCTGTCTGTCTGTCTGTCTGATACCCTGGAACTGTAGATGGGCCACCATAGTGTTGCTGGTAGTTGATCCCAGGTTCTCTGGAAGAGGATACAATGCTGTTAATTGTTGAGCCCTTTCAGTGGCGCCACCCATCTTTAAATATTTAGAAGTATATGTGAGGCTGTGTTTATGTACATCTTATGCAGACCATAAATGTGATTTAGATTCTCCAGAATCTGACACCCTCTTCTGGAGTGTCTGAAGACAGCTACAGTGTACTTATATCAAATAAATAAATAAATAAATAAATAAATAAATAAATAAATAAATAAACATTTTTTAAACAGGATAAGAAAGAAAGAAAGACCAGGCAGGCCTGCCATCCTTATCTCTGTCTGTCTTTCTGTCTGTCTACAGTCTGTCTGATCCCCTTGGACTCGAGATGGGCCACCATATAGTTGCTGGTAGTTGATCCCAGGTTCTCTGGAAGAGGAGACAATGCTGTTAATTTTTGAGCCCTTTCAGTGGCCCCACCCATCTTTAAATTTTTAGAAGTATATGTGAGGCTGTGTTCATGTACATCATATGCAGACCATAAGAGGGATTTAGATTCTCCAGAAGATGAGACCCTCTTCTAGAGTGTCTGAAGACAGCTACAGTGTACTTATTTCTAATAAATAAATAAATAAATAAATAAATAAATAAATAAATAAACATTTTATTAAAGTATAAGAAAGAAAGAAAGACCAGGCAGGCCTCCATCCTTATCTCTGTCTGTCTGCCTGTCTGTCTGTCTGATCCTCTGGTACTGGATATGGGCCACCATATAGTTGCTGGTAGTTTATCCAAGGTTCTCTGGAAGAGGAGACAATGCTGTAAATTATTGAGCCCTTTCAGTGGCCCCACCCTTCATTAAATTTTTATAAGTATATCTGAGGCTGTGTTTATGTACATCATATTCAGACCATAAGAGTGATTTAGATTCTCCAGAAACTGACACCCTCTTCTGGAGTGTCTGATGACAGCTACAGTGTACGTAAATATAATAAATACATGAATAAATAAATAAATAAACATTTTTTAAAAAGGATAAGAAAGAAAGAAACACCAGGAAATCCTGCCATCCTTATCTCTGTCTGTCTGTCTGTCTATCTATATGATCCTTTGGAACTGGAGATAGGCCACCATATAGTTGCTGGTAGTTGATCCCAGGTTCTCTGGAAGAGGAGACAATGCTGTTAATTGTTGAGCCCTTTCAGTGGCCCCACCCATCTTTAAATTTTTAGAAGGGTATGTGAGGCTGTGTTTATGTACATCATATGCAGACCATAAGAGGGATTTAGATTCTCCAGAATCTGACACCCTCTTCTGTATTTTCTGAAGACAGCTACAGTGTACTTATATCTAATAAATACATAAATAAATAAATAAATAAATAAATAAATAAATAAATAAATAAATAAACATTTTTTAAAAAGGATAAGACAGAAAGAAAGACCAGGCAAGCCTGCCACCCTTATCTCTGTCTGTCTGTCTGTCTGTGTGATACCCTAGAACTGGAGATGGGCCACCATATAGTTGCTGGTAGTTTATCCAAGGTTCTCTGGAAGAGGAGACAATGCTGTTAATTGTTGAGCCCTTTCTGTGGCTCCACCCATCTTTAAAATTTTAGAAGTATATGTGAGGCTGTGTTTATGTACATCATATGCAGACCATAAGAGGGATTTAGATTCTCCAGAATCTGACACCCTCTTCTGGAGTGTCTGAAGACAGCTACAGTTTTCTTATATCTAATAAATACATAAATAAATAAATAAATAAATGAATAAATAAATAAATAAATAAATAAACATTTTTTTAAAAGGATAAGAAAGTAAGAAAGACCGGGTAAGCCTGCCACCCTTATCTCTGTCTGTCTGTCTGTCTGTCTGTCTGTCTGATACCCTGGAACTGTAGATGGGCCACCATAGTGTTGCTGGTAGTTGATCCCAGGTTCTCTGGAAGAGGATACAATGCTGTTAATTGTTGAGCCCTTTCAGTGGCGCCACCCATCTTTAAATATTTAGAAGTATATGTGAGGCTGTGTTTATGTACATCTTATGCAGACCATAAATGTGATTTAGATTCTCCAGAATCTGACACCCTCTTCTGGAGTGTCTGAAGACAGCTACAGTGTACTTATATTAAATAAATAAATAAATAAATAAATAAATAAATAAACATTTTTTAAACAGGATAAGAAAGAAAGAAAGACCAGGCAGGCCTGCCATCCTTATCTCTGTCTGTCTTTCTGTCTGTCTACAGTCTGTCTGATCCCCTTGGACTCGAGATGGGCCACCATATAGTTGCTGGTAGTTGATCCCAGGTTCTCTGGAAGAGGAGACAATGCTGTTAATTGTTGAGCCATTTCAGTGGCCCCACACTTCTTTAAATTTTTAGAAGTATACTTGAGGCTGTGTTTATGTACATCATATGCAGATTATAAGAGGATTTAGATTCTCCAGAATCAGACACCCTCTACTGGAGTGTCTGAAGACAGCTACAGTGTACTTATATCTAATAAATACATAAATAAATAAATAAAAAATAAATAAATAAATAAATAAATAAATAAATAAAGATTTTTTTAAAAGGATAAGAAAGAAAGAAAGACCAGGCGGCCTGCCATCAATATCTCTGTCTGTCTGTCTGTCTGTCTATCTGATCCACGGGAACTGGAGATGGGCCACCATATAGTTGCTCATAGTTGATCCCAGGTTCTCTGGAAGAGGAGACAATGCTGTTAATGTTGAGCCCTTTAAGTGGCCCTACCCATCTTTAAATTTTTAGAAGTGTATGTGAGGCTGTGTTTATGTACATCATATGCACACCAGAAGAGGGATTTAGATTCATCAGAAAATGACACCCTCTTCTGGAGTGTCTGAAGACAGCTACAGTGTACTTATATCTAATAAATAAATAAATAAATAAATAAATAAATAAATAAACAAATAAACATTATTTAAACAGGATAAGAAAATAAGAAAGACCAGGCAGGCCTTCCATCCATATCTCTATCTGTCTGTCTGTCCGTCTGTCTGTCTATCTGATCTCCGGGAACTGGAGATGGGCCACCATATAGTTGCTAGTAGTTGTTCCCAAGTTCTCTGGAAGAGGAGACAATGCTGTTAATTTTTCAGCCCTTTCAGTGGCCCCACCCATCCTTAAATTTTTAGAAGTGTATGTGAGGCTGTGTTTATGTACATCATATGCAGACTTTAAGAGGGATTTAGATTTTCCAGAATCTGACACCCTCTTCTGGAGTGTCTGAAGACAGCTAGAGTGTATTTATATCTAATAAATATATACATAAATAAATAAATAAATAAATAAATAAATAAATAAACATTTTTTAAAAAGGATAAGAAAGAAAGAAAGACCAGGCAGGCCTGCCATCCTTATCTCTGTCTGTCTGTCTCTCTGTCTGTCTGATCCCCTGGAACTGGAGATAGGCCACCATATAGGTGCTGGTAGTTGATCCCAGGTTCTCTGAAAGAGGAGACAAAACTGTTAATTGTTGAGCCCTTTCAGTGGCCCCACCCATTTTTAAATTTTTAGAAGTATATGTGAGTCTCTGTTTATGTACATCATATGCAGACCACAAGAGGGATTTAGAGTCTCCAGTATCTGACACCCTCTTCTGGAGTGTCTGCAGACAGCTACAGTGTACTTATATCAAATAAATAAATAAATAAATAAATAAATAAATAAATAAATAAATAAATAAATAAGTAAATAAACATTTTTTAAAAAGGATAAGGAAGAAAGAAAGACCAGGCAGGCCTGCCATCCTTATCTCTGTCTCTCTGTCTGTCTGTCTGTCTGATCCTCTGATACTGGATATGGGCCACCATATAGTTGCTGGTAGTTGATCCCAGGATCTCTGGAAGAGGAGACAATGCTGTAAATTATTGAGCCCTTTCAGTGGCCCCACCCTTCATTAAATTTTTATAAGTATATCTGAGGCTGTGTTTATGTACATCATATTCAGACCATAAGAGTGATTTAGATTCTCCAGAAACTGACACCCTCTTCTGGAGTGTCTGAAGACAGCTACAGTGTACGTAAATATAATAAATACATGAATAAATAAATAAATAAACATTTTTTAAAAAGGATAAGAAAGAAAGAAACACCAGGAAGTCCTGCCATCCTTATCTCTGTCTGTCTGTCTGTCTATCTATATGATCCTTTGGAACTGGAGATAGGCCACCATATAGTTGCTGGTAGTTGATCCCAGGTTCTCTGGAAGAGGAGACAATGCTGTTAATTGTTGAGCCCTTTCAGTGGCCCCACCCATCTTTAAATTTTTAGAAGGGTATGTGAGGCTGTGTTTATGTACATCATATGCAGACCATAAGAGGGATTCAGATTCTCCAGAATTTGACACCCTCTTCTGTATTTTCTGAAGACAGCTACAGTGTACTTATATCTAATAAATACATAAATAAATAAATAAATAAATAAATAAATAAATAAATAAATAAACATTTTTTAAAAAGGATAAGACAGAAAGAAAGACCAGGAAAGCCTGCCACCCTTATCTCTGTCTGTCTGTCTGTCTGTGTGATACACTAGAACTGGAGATGGGCCACCATATAGTTGCTGGTAGTTTATCCAAGGTTCTCTGGAAGAGGAGACAATGCTGTTAATTGTTGAGCCCTTTCTGTGGCCCCACCCATCTTTAAAATTTTAGAAGTATATTTGAGGCTGTGTTTATGTACATCATATGCAGACCATAAGAGGGATTTAGATTCTCCAGAATCTGACACCCTCTTCTGGAGTGTCTGAAGACAGCTACAGTTTACTTATATCTAATAAATACATAAATAAATAAATAAATAAATAAATGAATAAATAAATAAATAAACATTTTTTAAAAAGGATAAGAAAGTAAGAAAGACCGGGCAGACCTGCCACCCTTTATCTGTCTGTCTGTCTGTCTGTCTGTCTGATACCCTGGAACTGTAGATGGGCCACCATAGTGTTGCTGGTAGTTGATCCCAGGTTCTCTGGAAGAGGATACAATGCTGTTAATTGTTGAGCCCTTTCAGTGGCGCCACCCATCTTTAAATATTTAGAAGTATATGTGAGGCTGTGTTTATGTACATCTTATGCAGACCATAAATGTGATTTAGATTCTCCAGAATCTGACACCCTCTTCTGGAGTGTCTGAAGACAGCTACAGTGTACTTATATTAAATAAATAAATAAATAAATAAATAAATAAATAAATAAATAAACATTTTTTAAACAGGATGAGAAAGAAAGAAAGACCAGGCAGGCCTGCCATCCTTATCTCTGTCTGTCTTTCTGTGTGTCTACAGTCTGTCTGATCACCTTGGACTCGAGATGGGCCACCATATAGTTGCTGGTAGTTGATCCCAGGTTCTCTGGAAGAGGAGACAATGCTGTTAATTTTCGAGCCCTTTCAGTGGCCCCACCCATCTTTAAATTTTTAGAAGTATATGTGAGGCTGTGTTCATGTACATCATATGCAGACCATAAGAGGGATATAGATTCTCCAGAATCTGACACCCTCTTCTGGAGAGTCTGAAGACAGCTACAGTGTACTTATATCTGATAAATAAATAAATAAATAAATAAATAAACAAATAAACAAATAAATAAACATTTTTTAAAAGGATAAGAAAGAAAGAAAAATCAGGCAGGCCTGACATCCTTATCTCTGTCTGTCTGTCTGTCTGTCTTATCCCCTGGAACTTGAGATGGGCCACCATATAGTTGTTGGTAGTTGATCCCACGTTCTCTGGAAGAAGAGACAATGCTGTTAATTGTTGAGCCCTTTCAGTGGGCCCACCCATCTTTAAATTTTTAGAAGTATATCTGAGGCTGTGTTTATGTACATCATATGAAGACCATAAGAGGGATTTAGATTCTCCAGAAGATGAGACCCTCTTCTAGAGTGTCTGAAGACAGCTACAGTGTACTTATATCAAATAAATAAATAAATAAATAAATAAATAAACATTTTTTAAACAGGATAATAAATAAAGATAGACCAGGCAGGCCTGCCATCCTTATCTCTGTCTGTCTTTCTGTCTGTCTACAGTCTGTCTGATCCCCTTGGACTCGAGATGGGCCACCATATAGTTGCTGGTAGTTGATCCCAGGTTCTCTGGAAGAGGAGACAATGCTGTTAATTTTTGAGCCCTTTCAGTGGCCCCACCCATCTATAAATTTTTAGAAGTATATGTGAGGCTGTGTTCATGTACATCATATGCAGACCATAAGAGTGATATAGATTCTCCAGAATCTGACACCCTCTTCTGGAGAGTCTGAAGACAGCTACAGTGTACTTATATCTGATAAATAAATAAATAAATAAATAAATTAATAAATAAACAAATAAACAAATAAATAAACATTTTTTTAAAAGGATAAGAAAGAAAGAAAAATCAGGCAGGCCTGCCATCCTTATCTCTGTCTGTCTGTCTGTCTGTCTTATCCCCTGGAACTTGAGATGGGCCACCATATAGTTGCTGGTAGTTGATCCCACGTTCTCTGGAAGAAGAGACAATGCTGTTAATTGTTGAGCCCTTTAGGTGGGCCCACCAATCTTTAAATTTTTAGAAGTATATGTGAGGCTGTGTTTATGTACATCATATGAAGACCATAAGAGGGATTTAGATTCTCCAGAAGATGAGACCCTCTTATAGAGTGTCTGAAGACAGCTACAGTGTACTTATTTCTAATAAATAAATAAATAAATAAATAAATAAATAAATAAATAAATAAATAAACATTTTTTTAAAGTATAAGAAAGAAAGAAAGACCAGGCAGGCATCCATCCTTATCTCTGTCTCTCTGTCTGTCTGTCTGATACCCTGGAACTGGAGATGGGCCACCATATAGTTGCTGGTAGTTTATCCAATGTTCTCTGGAAGAGGAGACAATGCTGTTAATTGTTGAGCCCTCTCAGTGGCCCCACCCATCTTTAAATTTTTAAAGGTAAATGTGAGGCTGTATTTATGTACTTCATATGCAGACCTTAAGAGTGATTTAAATTCTCCAGAATCTGACACCCTCTTCTGGAGTGTCTGAAGACAGCTACAGTGTACTTATATATAATAAATACATAAATAAATAAATAAATAAATAAACATTTTTTAAACAGGATAAGTAAGAAAGAAAGACCAGGCAGGCCTGCCATCCTTATCTCTGTCTGTCTGTCTGTCTGTCTGATCCCTGGAACTGCATATGGGCCACCATATAGTTGCTGGTAGTTGATCCCAGTTTCTCTGGAAGAGGAGACAACACTGTTAATTGTTGAGCCCATTCTTTGGCCCCACCCATCTTTAAATTTTTAGAAGTATACTTGAGTCTGTGTTTATGTACATCATATGCAGACCATAAGAGGTATTTAGATTCTCCAGAATCTCACACCCTTTTCTGGAGTGTCTGAAGACAGCTACAGTGTACTTATATCTAATAAATAAATGAATTAATTAATTAATTAATTAATTAATTAATAAGTAAACATTTTTTCAAATGGATAAGAAAGAAAGAAAGACCAGGCAGGCCTGCCATCCTCATTTCTGTCTGTCTGTCTGTCTCTCTATATGATCCTTTTGAACTGAAGATAGGTCACCATATAGTTGCTGGTAGTTGATCCCAGGTTCTCTGGAAGAGGAGACAATGCTGTTAATTGTTGAGCCCTTTCAGTGGCCCCACCCATCTTTAAATTTTTAGAAGTATATCTGAGGCTGTGTTTATGTACATCATATGCAGACCATAAGATGGTTTTAGATTCTTCAGAATCTGACACCCTCTTCTGGAGTGTCTGTAGATAGCTACAGAGTACTTATATATAATAAATACATAAATAAATAAACATTTTTTAAAAAGGACAAGAAAGAAAGAAAGACCAGGCAGGCCTGCCATCCTTATCTCTGTCTGACTGCCTGTCTGTCTGTCTGATCCTCTGGTACTGGATATGGGCCACCATATATTTGCTGGTAGTTGATCCCAGGTTCTCTGGAAGAGGAGACAATGCTGTAAATTATTGAGCCCTTTCAGTGGCCCCACCCTTCATTAAATTTTTATAAGTATATCTGAGGCTGTGTTTATGTACATCATATTCAGATCATAAGAGTGATTTAGATTCTCCAGAAACTGACACCCTCTTCTGGAGTGTCTGAAGACAGCTACAGTGTACGTAAATATAATAAATACATGAATAAATAAATAAATAAACATTTTTTAAAAAGGATAAGAAAGAAAGAAACACCAGGAAGTCCTGCCATCCTTATCTCTGTCTGTCTGTCTGTCTATCTATATGATCCTTTGGAACTGGAGATAGGCCACCATATAGTTGCTGGTAGTTGATCCCAGGTTCTCTGGAAGAGGAGACAATGCTGTTAATTGTTGAGCCCTTTCAGTGGCCCCACCCATCTTTAAATTTTTAGAAGGGTATGTGAGGCTGTGTTTATGTACATCATATGCAGACCATAAGAGGGATTTAGATTCTCCAGAATCTGACACCCTCTTCTGTATTTTCTGAAGACAGCTACAGTGTACTTATATCTAATAAATACATACATAAATAAATAAATAAATAAATAAATAAATAAATAAATAAATAAACATTTTTTAAAAAGGATAAGACAGAAAGAAAGACCAGGCAAGCCTGCCACCCTTATCTCTGTCTGTCTGTCTGTCTGTGTGATACCCTAGAACTGGAGATGGGCCACCATATAGTTGCTGGTAGTTTATCCAAGGTTCTCTGGAAGAGGAGACAATGCTGTTAATTGTTGAGCCCTTTCTGTGGCTCCACCCATCTTTAAAATTTTAGAAGTATATGTGAGGCTGTGTTTATGTACATCATATGCAGACCATAAGAGGGATTTAGATTCTCCAGAATCTGACACCCTCTTCTGGAGTGTCTGAAGACAGCTACAGTTTTCTTATATCTAATAAATACATAAATAAATAAATAAATGAATAAATAAATAAATAAATAAATAAATAAATAAACATTTTTTTAAAAGGATAAGAAAGTAAGAAAGACCGGGCAGGCCTGCCACCCTTATCTCTGTCTGTCTGTCTGTCTGTCTGTCTGATACCCTGGAACTGTAGATGGGCCACCATAGTGTTGCTGGTAGTTGATCCCAGGTTCTCTGGAAGAGGATACAATGCTGTTAATTGTTGAGCCCTTTCAGTGGCGCCACCCATCTTTAAATATTTAGAAGTATATGTGAGGCTGTGTTTATGTACATCTTATGCAGACCATAAATGTGATTTAGATTCTCCAGAATCTGACACCATCTTCTGGAGTGTCTGAAGACAGCTACAGTGTACTTATATTAAATAAATAAATAAATAAATAAATAAATAAATAAATAAATAAACATTTTTTAAACAGGATAAGAAAGAAAGAAAGACCAGGCAGGCCTGCCATCCTTATCTCTGTCTCTCTTTCTGTCTGTCTACAGTCTGTCTGATCCCCTTGGATTCGAGATGGGCCACCATATAGTTGCTGGTAGTTGATCCCAGGTTCTCTGGAAGAGGAGACAATGCTGTTAATTGTTGAGCCCTTTCAGTGGCCCCACCCATCTTTAAATTTTTAGAAGGGTATGTGAGGCTGTGTTTATGTACATCATATGCAGACCATAAGAGGGATTTATATTCTCCAGAATCTGACACCCTCTTCTGTATTTTCTGAAGACAGCTACAGTGTACTTATATCTAATAAATACATAAATAAATAAATAAATAAATAAATAAATAAATAAATAAATAAACATTTTTTTAAAAAGGATAAGACAGAAAGAAAGACCAGGCAAGC
The DNA here is from genome assembly GCF_978045245.1 of Mus caroli. Taxonomy (NCBI): domain Eukaryota; kingdom Metazoa; phylum Chordata; class Mammalia; order Rodentia; family Muridae; genus Mus; species Mus caroli. Next base: position 502,336 of record NW_028227342.1, read on the forward strand.
CTGCCACCCTTATCTCTGTCTGTCTGTCTGTCTGTGTGATACCCTAGAACTGGAGATGGGCCACCATATAGTTGCTGGTAGTTTATCCAAGGTTCTTTGGAAGAGGAGACAATGCTGTTAATTTGTTGAGCCCTTTCTGTGGCTCCACCCATCTTTAAAATTTTAGAAGTATATGTGAGGCTGTGTTTATGTACATCATATGCAGACCATAAGTGGGATTTAGATTCTCCAGAATCTGACACCCTCTTCTGGAGTGTCTGAAGACAGCTACAGTTTTCTTATATCTAATAAATAAATAAATAAATAAATAAATAAATAAATAAATGAATAAATAAATAAATAAATAAAAAAACATTTTTTTAAAAGGATAAGAAAGTAAGAAAGACCGGGCAGGCCTGCCACCCTTATCTCTGTCTGTCTGTCTGTCTGTCTGTCTGATACCCTGGAACTGTAGATGGGCCACCATAGTGTTGCTGGTAGTTGATCCCAGGTTCTCTGGAAGAGGATACAATGCTGTTAATTGTTGAGCCCTTTCAGTGGCGCCACCCATCTTTAAATATTTAGAAGTATATGTGAGGCTGTGTTTATGTACATCTTATGCAGACCATAAATGTGATTTAGATTCTCCAGAATCTGACACCATCTTCTGGAGTGTCTGAAGACAGCTACAGTGTACTTATATTAAATAAATAAATAAATCAATAAATAAATAAATAAATAAATAAATAAATAAATAAATAAATAAATAAACATTTTTTAAACAGCATAAGAAAGAAAGAAAGACCAGGCAGGCCTGCCATCCTTATCTCTGTCTCTCTTTCTGTCTGTCTACAGTCTGTCTGATCCCCTTGGACTCGAGATGGGCCACCATATAGTTGCTGGTAGTTGATCCCAGGTTCTCTGGAAGAGGAGACAATGCTGTTAATTTTTGAGCCCTTTCAGTGGCCCCACCCATCTTTAAATTTTTAGAAGTATATGTGAGGCTGTGTTCATGTACATCATATGCAGACCATAAGAGGGATATAGATTCTCCAGAATCTGACACCCTCTTCTGGAGAGTCTGAAGACAGCTACAGTGTACTTATATCTGATAAATAAATAAATAAATAAATAAATAAATAAATAAACAAATAAACAAATAAATAAACATTTTTTATAAGGATAAGAAAGAAAGAAAAATCTGGCAGGCCTGCCATCCTTATCTCTGTCTGTCTGTCTGTCTGTCTTATCCCCTGGAACTTGAGATGGGCCACCATATAGTTGCTGGTAGTTGATCCCACGTTCTCTGGAAGAAGAGACAATGCTGTTAATTGTTGAGCCCTTTCAGTGGGCCCACCCATCTTTAAATTTTTAGAAGTATATGTGAGGCTGTGTTTATGTACATCATATGAAGACCATAAGAGGGATTTAGATTCTCCAGAAGATGAGACCCTCTTCTAGAGTGTCTGAAGACAGCTACAGTGTACTTATATCTAATAAATACATAAATAAAAATAAATAAATAAATAAATAAACATTTTTTCAACAGTATAATAAAGAAAGAAAGACCAGGCACGCCTGCCATCCTTATCTCTGTCTGTCTGTCTGTCTGTCTGATCCCCTGGAACTGGAGATGGGCCACCATATAGTTGCTGGTAGTTCATCCCAGGTTCTCTGGAAGAGGAGACAATGCTGTTAATTGTTGAGCCCTTTCTTTAGTGACCCCACCCATCTTTAAATTTTTAGAAGTATATGTGAGGCTGTGTTTATGTACATCATATGCAGACCATAAGAGGGATTTAGATTCTCCAGAATCTGACACCCTCTTCTGGAGTGTCTGAAGACAGCTACTGTGTACTTATATCTAATAAATACATAAATAAATAATTAAATAAACATTTTTTACAAAGGATAAGAAAGAAAGAAAGACCAGGCAGGCCTGCCATCCTTATCTCTGTCTGTCTGTCTGTCTGTCTGTCTGATCCCTGAGAACTGGAGATGGGCCACTATATAGTTGATGGTAGTTGATCACAGGTACTCTGGAAGAGGAGACAATGCTGTTACTTGTAGAGCTTTTTCAGTGGCCCCACCCTTCTTTAAATTTTTGAAGTATATGTGAGGCTGTGTTTATGTACATCATATGCAGACCATAAGAGGGATTTAGATTCTGCAGAATGTGACACCCTCACTGGAGTGTCAGAAGACAGCTACAGTGTACTTATATCTAGTAAATACATAAATGAATAAATAAATAAATAAATAAATAAATAAATAAGTAAATAAACATTTTTTTTAAAGGATAAAAAAGAAAGAAAGACCAGGCAGGCCTGCCATCCTTATCTCTGTCTGTCTGTCTGTCTGTCTGATCCCCTGGAACTGGAGATGGGCCACCATATAGGTGCTGGTAGTTGATCCCAGGTTCTCTAGAAGAGGACCCAATGCTGTTAATTGTTGAGCCTTTTCAGTGGCCCCACCCATCTTTAAATTTTTAGAAGTATATGTGAGTCTTGTTTATGTACATCATATGCAGACCATAAGAGGGATTTAGATTCTCCAGAATCCTACACCCCCTTCTGGAGTGTCTGAAGACAGCTACAGTATACTTATATGTATTAAATACCTGAATAATTAAATAAATAAACATTTTTTTAAAAGGATAAGAAAAAAAAAGACCAGGCAGGCCTGCCATCCTTATCTCTGTCTGTCTGTCTGTGTGTCTGTCTGATCTCCTGTAACTGGAGATCGGCCACCATATAGTTAGTGGTAGTTGAACCCAGGTTCTCTGGAAGAAGAGACAATGCTGTTAATTGTTGAGCCCTTTCAGTGGCCCCACTCATCTTTAAATTTTTAGAAGAGTATGTGAGGCTGTGTTTATGTACATGATATGCAGATCATAAGAGAGATTTAGATTCTCCAGAATCTGACACCCTCTTCTGAAGTGACTGAAGACAGCTAATGTGTACTTATATCGAATAAATACATAAATAAATAAATAAATAAATAAATAAATAAATAAATAAACATTTTTTAAAAAGATAAGAAAGAAAGAAAGAAAGACCAGGCAGGCCTGCCATCCTTATCTCTGTCTGTCTGTCTGTCTGTCTGTCTGTCTGATCCTCTGATACTGGATATGGGCCACCATATAGTTGCTGGTAGTTGATCCCAGGTTCTCTGGAAGAGGAGACAATGCTGTTAATTGTTGAGACATTTCAGTGGTCTCACCCATCTTTAAATATTTAGAAGTGTATGTGAGGCTGTGTTTATGTACATCATATGCAGACCATAAAAGGGATTTAGATTCTCCAGAATCTGACACCCTCTTCTGGAGTATCTGAAGACAGCTACAGTGTACTGATATCTAATAAATAAATAGATAAATAAATAAATAAATAAATAAACATATTTTAAACGGATAAGAAATAAAGAAAGACCAGGCAGGCCTACCATCCATATCTCTGTCTGTCTGTCTTTCTATCTGATCTCTGGGAACTGGAGATGGGCCACCATATAGTTGCTGGTAGTTGATCCAAGGTTCTCTGGAAGAGGAGACCATTCTGTTAATTGTTGAGCCCTTTCAGTGGCCCTACACTTCTTTAAATTTTTAGAAGTATACTTGAGGCTGTGTTTATGTACATCATATGCACATTATAAGAGGATTTAGATTCTCCAGAATCTGACTCCCTCTACTGGAGTGTCTGAAGACAGCTACAGTGTATTTATATCTAATAAATAAATAAATAAATAAATGAATAAATAAATAAATAAATAAATAAACATTATTTAAACAGGATAAGAAATAAAGAAAGACCTGGCAGGCCTGCCATCCATATCTCTGTCTGTCTGTCTGTCTGTCTATCTGATCCCCTGGAACTGGAGATGGGCCACCATATAGTTGCTGGTAGTTGATCCCAGGTTCTCTGGAAGAGGAGACAATGCTGTTAATGTTGAGCCCTTTCTTTCTTTCTTTCTTTTTTTTTTGGTTTTTTTTTTTTTTTTTTGGTTTTTTTCGAGACAGGGTTTCTATGTGTAGCCCTGGCTGTCCTGGAACTCACTTTGTAGACCAGGCTAGCCGGGAACTCAGAAATCTGCCTGCCTCTGCCTCCCGAGTGCTGGGATTAAAGGCGTGCGCCACCACGCCCGGCTTGTTGAGCCCTTTCAATGGCCCTACCCATGTTTAAATTTTTAGAAGTGTATGTGAGGCTGTGTTTATGTACATTATATGCAGACCAGAAGAGGGATTTAGATTCATCAGAATCTGACACCCTCTACTGGAGTGTCTGAAGACAGCTACTGTGTACTTATATCTAATAAATAAATAAATAAATAAATAAATAAATAAATAAATAAATAAACATTATTTAAACAGGATAAGAAAGAAAGAAAGACCAGGCAGGCCTTCCATCCATATCTCTGTCTGTCTGTCTGTCTGTCTGTCTGTCTATCTGATCCCCGGGAACTGGAGATGGGCCACCATATAGTTGCTGGTAGTTGATCCCAGGTTCTCTGGAAGAGGAGACAATGCTGTTAATTGTTGAGCACTTTCAGTCGCCCCACCCATCCTTAAATTTTTAGAAGTGTATGTGAGGCTGTGTTAATGTACATCATATGCAGACCTTAAGTGGGATTTAGATTGTCCAGAATCTGACACCCTCTTCTGGAGTGTCTGAAGATAGCTACAGTGTATTTATATCTAATAAATAAATAAATAAATAAATAAATAAATAAATAAATAAATAAACATTTTTTAAAATGGATAAGAAATAAAGAAAGACCAGGCAGGAGTGCCATCCTTATCTCTGTCTGTCTATCTGTCTGTCTGATCCCCTGGAACTGGAGATGGTCCATCATATACTTGCTGGTAGTTGATCCCAGGTTCTCTGGAAGAGGAGACAATGCTGTTATTTGTTGAGCCCTTTAAGTGGCCCCACCCATCTTTAAATTTTTAGAAGTGTATGTGAATCTCTGTTTATGTACATCATATGCATACCATAAGAGGGATTTAGATTCTCCAGAATCTGACACCCTCTTCTTGAGTGTCTGAAGACAGCTACATTGTACTTATATCTAATAAATATATACATAAATAAATAAACATTTTTTAAAAAGGATAAGAAAGAAAGAAAGACCAGGCAGGCCTGCCATCCTTATCTCTGTCTGTCTGTCTCTCTGTCTGTCTGATCCCCTGGAACTGGAGATGGGCCACCATATAGTTGCTGGTAGTTGGTCCCAGGTTCTCTGGAAGAGGAGACAATGCTGTTAATTGTTGAGCCCTTTCAGTGGCCCCACCAATCTTTATATTTTTAGAAGTATATGTGAGTCTCTGTTTATGTACATCATATGCAGACCATTAGAGGGGTTTAGATTCTCCAGATTCTGACACCCTCTACTGGAGTATCTGAAGACAGCTACAGTGTACTTATATCGAATAAATACATAAAAAAATAAATAAATGAATAAATAAATAAATAAATAAGTAAATAAACATTTTTTAAAATGGATAAGAAATAAAGAAAGACCAGGCAGGAGTGCCATCCTTATCTCTGTCTGTCTATCTGTCTGTCTGATCCCCTGGAACTGGAGATGGTCCATCATATACTTGCTGGTAGTTGATCCCAGGTTCTCTGGAAGAGGAGACAATGCTGTTATTTGTTGAGCCCTTTAAGTGGCCCCACCCATCTTTAAATTTTTAGAAGTGTATGTGAATCTCTGTTTATGTACATCATATGCATACCATAAGAGGGATTTAGATTCTCCAGAATCTGACACCCTCTTCTTGAGTGTCTGAAGACAGCTACATTGTACTTATATCTAATAAATATATACATAAATAAATAAACATTTTTTAAAAAGGATAAGAAAGAAAGAAAGACCAGGCAGGCCTGCCATCCTTATCTCTGTCTGTCTGTCTCTCTGTCTGTCTGATCCCCTGGAACTGGAGATGGGCCACCATATAGTTGCTGGTAGTTGGTCCCAGGTTCTCTGGAAGAGGAGACAATGCTGTTAATTGTTGAGCCCTTTCAGTGGCCCCACCAATCTTTATATTTTTAGAAGTATATGTGAGTCTCTGTTTATGTACATCATATGCAGACCATTAGAGGGGTTTAGATTCTCCAGATTCTGACACCCTCTACTGGAGTATCTGAAGACAGCTACAGTGTACTTATATCGAATAAATACATAAAAAAATAAATAAATGAATAAATAAATAAATAAATAAATAAGTAAATAAATAAATAAACATTTTTAAAAAAGGATAAGAACGAAAGAAAGACCTGGCAGGCCTGCCATCCTTATCTCTGTCTGTCTGTCTGTCTGTCTGTCTGATCCTCTGATACTGGATATGGGCCACCATATAGTTGCTGGTAGTTGATCCCAGGTTCTCTGGAAGGGGAGACAATGCTGTTAATTGTTTAGACCTTTCAGTGGTCCCACCCATCTTTAAATATTTAGAAGTGTATGTGAGGCTGTGTTTATGTACATCATATGCAGACCATAAGAGGGTTTTAGATTCTCCAGAATCTGACACCCTCTACTGGAGTGTCTGAACAGCTACAGTGTACTTATATCTAATAAATAAATAAATAAATAAATAAATAAATAAATAAATAAATAAATAAACATTTTTTAAAAAGGATAAGCAAGAAAGAAAGACCAGGCAGGCATGCCATCCATATCTCTGTCTGTCTGTCTGTCTGTCTGTCTATCTGATCCCCGGAAATGGAGATGGGCCACCATATAGTTGCTGGTAGTTGATCCCAGGTTCTCTGGAAGAGGAGAAAATGCTGTTACTGTTGAGCCCTTTCAGTGGCCCTACCCATCTTTAAATTTTTAGAAGTGTATGTGAGGTTGTGTTTATGTACATCATATGCAGACCAGAAGAGGTATTTAGATTCATCAGAATCTGACACCCTCTTCTGGAGTGTCTGAAGACAGCTACAGTGTATTTATATCTAATAAATAAATAAATAAATAAATAAATTAATAAATAAACATTTTTTAAAATGGATAAGAAATAAAGAGAGACCAGGCAGGAGTGCCATCCTTATCTCTGTCTGTCTATCTGTCTGTCTGATCCCCTGGAACTGGAGATGGTCCTTCTTATACTTGCTGGTAGTTGATCCCAGGTTCTCTGGAAGAGGAGACAATGCTGTTATTTGTTGAGCCCTTTAAGTGGCCCCACCCATCTTTAAATTTTTAGAAGTATATGTGAGGCTTTGTTTATGTACATCATATGCAGACAATAAGAGGGATTTAGATTCCCAGGAATCTGACACCCTCTTCTGGATTGTCTGAAGACAGCTACAGTGTACTTATATCTAATAAATAAATAAATAAATAAATAAATAAATAAATAAATAAATACATAAATCAATAAACATTTTTTAAAAAAAATAAGAAAGAAAGAAAGTCCAGGCAGGCCTTCCATCCATATCTCTGTCTGTCTGTCTGTCTGTCTATCTGATCCCCGGGAACTGGAGATGGGCCACCATATAGTTGCTGGTAGTTGATCCAAGATTCTCTGGAAGAGGAGATAATGCTGTTAATTGTTGAGCCCTTTTAGTGGCCCCACACTTCTTTAAATTTTTAAAAGTATACCTGAGGCTGTGTTTATGTACATCATATGCAGATTATAAGAGGATTTAGATTCTCCATAATCAGACACCCTCTACTGGAGTGTCTGAAGACAGCTACAGTGTACTTATATCTAATAATAAATAAATAAATAAATAAATAAACATTTTTTTAAAAGGATAAGAAAGAAAGAAAGACCAGGCAGGCCTTCCATCCTTATCTCTGTCTGGCTGTCTGGCTGTCTGATCCCCTGGAACTAAAGGTGGGCCACCATATAGTTGCTGGTAGTTGATCCCAGGTTCTCTGGAAGAGGAGTCAATGCTGTTAATTTTTGAGCCCTTTCAGGGACCCCACCCATCTTTAAATTTTTAGAAGTATATGTGAGACTGTGTTTATGTACATCATATGCAGACCATTAGAGGGATTTATATTCTCCAGATTCTGACACCCTATTCTGGAGTGTCTGAAGACAGCTACAGTATACTTATATCTAATAAATACATAAATAAATAAATAAATAAATAAATAAATAAATAAATAAATAAACATTTTTAAAAATGGATAAGAAAGAAAGAAAGAAAGACCAGTCAGGCATGCCATCCTTATCCTTGTCTGTTTCTCTGTCTGTCTGTCTGATCCCCTGGAACTGGAGATGGGCCACCATATAGTTGATGGTAGTTGATCCCAGGTTTCTGGAGAGGAGATAATGCTGTTAATTGTTGAGCCCTTTCAGTGGTCCCACCCATCTTTAAATTTTTAGAAGTATATGTGAGTCTCTGTTTATGTATATCATATGCAGACCATAAGAAGGATTTAGATTCTCCAGAATCTGACACCCTCTACGGGAGTGTCTGAAGACAGCTACAGTGTACTTATATCGAATAAATACATAAATAAATAAATAAATAAATAAATAAATAAATAAATAAATAAACATTTTTTAAAAAGGATAAGAAAGAAAGAAATACCAGGCAGGCCTGTCATCCTTATCTATCTCTGTCTGTCTGTCTGTCTTTCTGATCCCCTGGAACTGGAGATGGGCCATCATATAGTTGCTGGTAGTTGATCCCAGGTTCTCTGGAAGAGGAGATAATGCTGTTAATTGTTGAGCCCTTTCAGTGGTCCCACCCATCTTTATATTTTTAGAAGTATATGTGAGTCTCTGTTTATGTACCTCATATGGAGACAATAAGGGGGATTTAGATTCTCCAGAATCTGACACCCACTTCTGGAGTGTCTGAAGACAGCTACAGTGTACTTATATCTAATAAATACATAAATAAATAAATAAACATTTTTTTAAAAAGGATAAGAAAGAAAGAAAGACCAGGCAGGCCTGCCACCTTGTATGTCCGTCTGTCTGTCTGTCTATCTGTCATATCCACTGGAACTGGAGATGGGCCAAAATATAGTTGCTGGTAGTTGATCCCAGGTTCTCTGGAAGAGGAGACAATGCTGTTAATTTTTGAGCCCTTTCAGTGGCCCCAACCATCTTTAAATTTTTAGAAGTATATGTGAGGCTGTGTTTATGTACATCATATGCAGACCATAAGAGGGATATAGATTATCCAGAACCTCACACCCTCTTCTGGAGTGTCTGAAGACAGCTACAGTGTTCTTATAATAAATAAATAAATAAATAAATAAATAAATAAATAAATAAATAAATAAATAAATAAACATTTTTTAAAAAGGATAAGAAAGAAAGAAATACCAGGCAGGCCTGCCATCCTTATCTTTGTCTGTCTGTCTGTCTCTCTGTCTGTCTGTCTGTCTGATCCCCTAGAACTGGAGATGGGCCACCATATAGTTGCTGGTAGTTGATCCCAGGTCCTCTGGAAGAGGAGACAATGCTGTTAATTTTTGAGCCCTTTCAGTGGCCACACCCATCTTTGAATTTTTAGAAGTAAATGTGACGCTGTGTTTATGTACATCATATTCAGACCATAAGAGGGATTAAATTCTCCAGAATCTGACACAGTCTTTTGGAGTGTCTAAGACGGATACAGTGTACTTATATCTAATAAATACATAAATACATAAATAAACATTTTTTTAAAATCGATTAGAAAGAAAGAAGACCAGGCAGGCCTGCCATCCTTATCTCTGTCTGTCTGTCTGTCTGATCCCCTGGAACAGGAGATGGGCCACCATAGAGTTGCTGGTAGTTGATCCCAGGTTCTCTAGAAGAGAAGACAATGCTGTTAATTGTTGAGCCCTTTCAGTTGCCCACCCATCTTTAAATTTTTAGAAGTATATGTAAGGCTGTGTTTATGTACCGAATATGCAGAAATAAGAGGGATTTAGATTCTCCAGAATCTGACACCCTCTTCTGGAGTGTCTGAAGACAGCTACAGTGTAATTATATCTAATAAATTCATAAATAAACAAATAAACATTTTTTAAAAAGGATAATAAAGAAAGAGAGACCAGGCAGGCCTGCCATCCTTGTCTTTCTGTCTGTCTGTCTGATCCCCGGAACTGGAGATGGGCCACCATATAATTGCTGGTAGTTGATCCCAGGTTCTCTGGAAGAGGAGACAATGCTGTTAATTGTTGAGCCCTTTCAGTGACCCCAACCATCTTTAAGTTTTTAGAAGTATATGTGAGGCTGTGTTTATGTACATCATATGCAGATCATAAGAGGGATATAGATTCTCCAGAATCTGACACCCTCTTGTGGAGTGTTTGAAGACAGCTACCGTGTACTTTTATCTAATAAATACATACATAAATTAATAAACATTTTTAAAAAGGATAAGAAAGAAAGAAAGACCAGGCAGGCCTGCCACCTTGTCTGTCTGTCTGTCTGTCTGTCTGTCTGTCTATCTGTCAGATCCCCTGGAACTGGAGATAGGCCACCATATAGTTGCTGGTAGTTGATCCCAGGTACTCTGGAAGAGGAGACAATGCTGTTAGTTGTTGAGCCCTTTCAGTAGCCCCACCCATCTTTAAATTTTTAGAAGTATATGTGAGGCTGTGTTTATGTACATCATATGCAGACCATACGAGGGATTTAGATTCTCCAGAATCTGACACCCTCTTCTGGAGTGTCTGAAGACAATTACATTGTACTTATATCTAATAAATACATAAATAAATAAATAAATAAATATATACATACATAAATAAATAATCATTTTTAAAAAAGGATAAGAAAAAAAGAAAGACCAGGCAGGCCTGCCATCCTTATCTCTGTCAGTCTGTCTGTCTGTCTGATCCACTGGAACTAAAGATGGGCCACCATATAGTTGCTCATTGTTGATCCCAGGTTCTCTGGAAGAGGAGTCAATGCTGTTAATTATTGAGCCCTTTCTGGGGCCCCACCCATCTTTAAATTTTTAGAACTATATGTGAGGCTGTGTTTATGTACATCATATGCAGACCATAAGAGGGATTTATATTCTCCAGAATCTGACACCCTCTTCTGGAGTGACTGAAGACAACTACAGTGTACTTATATCTAATAAATAAATAAATAAATAAATAAATAAATAAATAAATAAATAAATAAATAAATATTTTTAAAAAAGGATAAGAAAGAAAGAAAGAAAGACCAGGCAGGCCTGCCATCCTTATCTCTGTCTATCTGTCTGTCTGTCTGATACCCTGGAACTGGAGATGGGCCACCATATAGTTGCTGGTAGTTGATCCCAGTTTCTCTGCAAGAGGAGACAATGCTGTTAATTTTTGAGACCTTTCAGTGGCCCCACCCATCTTTAAATTTTTAGAAGAATTTGTGAGGCTGTGTTTATGTACATCATATGCAGACCATAAGAGGGATTTAGATTCTTCAGAATCTGACACCCTCTTCTGGAGTGTCTGAAGACAGCTAGAGTGTACTTATATCTAATAAATACATAAATAAATAAATAAATAAACATGTTTTAAAAAGGATAAGAAAGAAATAAAAACCAAGCAGGCCTGCCTTCCTTGTCTGTTTGTCTATCTGTCTATCTGATCCCCTGAAACTGGATATGGGCCACCATATTTTTGCTGGTAGTTGATCCCAGGTTCTCTGGAAGAGGAGACAATGCTGGTATTTGTTGAGCCCTTTAAGTGGCCCCACCCATCTTTAAATTTTTAGAAGTATATATGAGGCTGTGTTTATGTACATCTTATGCAGACCATAAGAGGGATTTAGATTCTCCGTAATCTGACACCCTCTTCTGAAGTATCTGAAGACAGCTACTGTGTACTTATATCTAATAAATACATACATAAATAAATAAATAAACATTTTTTAAAAGGATAAGAAGGAAAGAAAGACCAGGTAGGCCTGCCATCCTTATCTCTGTCTGTCAGTCTGTCTGTCTGATCCCCTGGAACTAGAGATGGGCCACCATATAGTTGCTGGTAGTTGATCCCAGGTTCTCTGGAAGAGGAGACAATGCTGTTAATTGTTGAGCCCTTTCAGTGGCCCCACCCATCTTTAAATTTTTAGAAGTATATGTGAGGCTGTGTTTATGTACATTGTATGCAGACGATAAGAGGGATTTAGATTCTCCAGAACCTGAAACCCTCCTCCTGAGTTTCTGAAGACAGTTACAGTGTACTTAAATCTAATAAATAAATAAATAAATAAATAAATAAATAAATAAATAAATAAATAAATAAACATTTTAAAAGGATAAGAAAGAAAGAAAGAAAGAAAGAACGAAAGAAAGAAAGAAAGAAAGAAAGAAAGAAAGAAAGAAAGAAAGAAAGAAAGAACAGGCAGACCTGCGATCCTTATCTCTTCTGTCTGTCTGTCTGTATATCTGATCCCCTGGAACTGGAGATGGGCCACCATATAGTTGCTGGTAGTTGATCCCAGGTTCTCTGGAAGAGGAGACAATGCTGTTAATTGTTGAGCCCTTTCAGTGGCCCCACACATCTTTAAATTTTTGGAAGTAATTGTGAGTCTGTGCTTATGTACATCATTTGCAGTCCATAAGAGGGATTTAGATTCTCCAGAATCTGACACCCTCTTCCTTAGTGTCTGAAGACAGCTACAGTGTACTTATATCTAATATACATTAATAAATAAATAAACATTTCTTAAAAAGGATAAGAAAGAAAGAAAGACCAGGCAGGCCTGCCATCCTTATCTCTATCTGTCTGTATGTCTGTCTGTCTGTCTGATCCCCTGGAACTGGAGATGGGCCACCATATAGTTGCTGGTAGTTGAACCCAGGTTCTCTGGAAGAGGAGACAATGCTGTTAATTTTTGAGCAGTAAAGTGGCCCCACCCATCTTTAAATTTTTAGAAGTATATGTGAGGATGTGTTTATGTACCTCACTTGCAGACCATAAGAGGGATTTAGATTGTCCAGAATCTGACACCGTCTTCTGGAGTGTCTGAAGACTGCTACCATGTACTTATATCTAATAAATAAATAAATAAATAAATAATCATTTTTTAAAAATGATAAGAAAAAAAGAAAGTCCAGGCAGGTCTGCGTTCCTTAACTCTGTCTGTCTGTCTGTCTGTCTGATCCCGGGGAACTGGAGATGGGCCACCATATAGTGGCTGATAGTTGATCCCAGGTTCTCTGGAAGAGGAGACAATGCTGTTAATTGTTGAGCCCTTTCAGTGGCCCCACTCATCTTTAAATTTTTAGAAGTGTATGTGAGGCTGTGTTTATGTACATCATAGGCAGACTATAAGAGGGATTTAGATTCTCCAGAATCTGACACCCTCTTCTGGAGTGTCTGAAGACAGCTACAGTGTACTTATTCTAATAAATAAATAAATAAATAAATAAATAAATAAATAAATAAATGAATAAATAAACTTTTTAAAAAAATGATAAGAAAAAAAGAAATACCAGGGAGGCCTGCCATCCTTATCTCTGTCTGTCTGTCTATCTGTCTTTCTGATTCCCTGGACCTGGAAATGGGCCACCATATAGTTGCTGGTAGTTGATCTCAGGTTCTCTGGAAGAGGAGACAATGCTGTTAATTGTTGAGCCCTTTCAGTGGCCCCACCCATCTTTAAATTTTTGGAAGTAAATGTGAGTCTGTGTTTATGTACATCATATGCAGACCATAAGAGGGATTTAGATTCTCCAGAATCTGACAACCTCTTCTGGAGTGTCTGAAGACCTCTACAGTGTACTGATATCTAATAAATACATAAATAAATAAATAAACATTTTTTCAAAAAGGATAAGAAAGAAAGAACAACCAGGCAGGCCTGCCATCCTTGTCTGTTTGTCTGTCTGTCTGTGTGATCCCCTGAAACTGGAGATGGGCCACCATATTTTTGCTGGTAGTATATCCCAGGTTCTCTGTAAGAGGAGACAATGCTGTTAATTGTTGAGCCCTTCAGTGGCCCCACTCATCTTTAAATTTTTAGAAGTGTATGTGAGGCTGTGTTTATGTACATCATAGGCAGACTATAAGAGGGATTTAGATTCTCCAGAATATGACACCCTCTTCTGGAGTGTCTGAAGACAGCTACAGTGTACTTATGTCTAATAAATAAATAAATAAATAAATAAATAAATAAATAAATAAATAAATAAATAAATATTTTTTTAAAAAAAAATGATAAGAAAAAAAGAAAGACCAGGCAGGGCCTGCCATCCTTTTCTCTGTCTGTCTGTCTGTCTTTCTGATCTCCTGGAACTGGAGATGGGCCACCATATAGTTGCTGGTAGTTGATCCCAGGTTCTCTGGAAGAGGAGACAATGCTGTTAATTGTTGAGCCCTTTCAGTGGCCCCACTCATCTTTAAATTTTTAGAGGTGTATGTGAGGCTGTGTTTATGTACATCATATGCAGACCATAAGAGGGATTTAGATTCTCCAGAATATGACACCCTCTTCTGGAGTGTCTGAAGATAGCTACAGTGTACTTATATCTAATAAATACATAAATAAATAAATAAATAAATAAATAAACATTTTTTAAAAAGGATAAGAAAGAAAGAAAGACCAGGCAGGCCTTCCATCCTTATCTCTGTCTGTCTGTCTGTCTCTCTGTCTGATCCCCTGGAACTGGAGATGGGCAACCATATAGTTGCTTGTAGTTGATCCCAGGTTCTCTGGAAGAGGAGACAATGCTGTTAATTATTGAGCCCTTTCAGTGGCCCCACCCATCTTTAAATTTTTAGAAGTATATGTGAGGCTGTGTTTATGTACATCATATGCAGACCATAAGAGGGATTTAGATTCTCCAGAATCTGACACCCTCTACTGGAGTGTCTGAAGACAGCTACAGTGTACTTATATCTAAAAAATAAATAAATAAATAAATAAATAAGTAAATAAATAAATAAATAAAATATTTTTTAAAAGGATAAGAAATAAAGTAAGACCAGGCAGGCCTGCCATCCTTATGTCTGTCTGTCTGTCTGTCTGTCTTTCTGATCCCCTGGAACTGGAGATGGGCCACCATATAGTTGCTGTTAGTTGATCCCAGGTTTTCTGGAAGAGGAGACAATTCTGTTAATTGTTGAGCCCTTTCAGTGGCCCCAC
This sequence comes from Mus caroli, assembly GCF_978045245.1. NCBI lineage: Eukaryota > Metazoa > Chordata > Mammalia > Rodentia > Muridae > Mus > Mus caroli. The sequence goes on from NW_028227342.1 coordinate 517,349, forward strand.
CCATCTATAAATTTTTAGAAGTATATGTGAGGCTGTGTTTATGTACATCATATGCAGCCCATAAGAGGGATTTAGATTCTCCAGAATCTTACACCCTTTCCTGCAGTGTCTCAAGACAGCTACAGTGTACTTATATCTAATAAATAAATAAATAAATAAATAAATATATAAATAAATAAATAAATAAATAAACATTTTTTAAAAGGGATAAGAAAGAAAGAAAAACCAGGCAGGCCTGCCATACTTGTCTGTCTGTCTTACTGTCTTGCCTAGCCCCTTGCCTAGCCTAGCCTAGCCTAGCCCCTTGCCTAGCCTAACCTAGCCCCTTGCTTAGCCTAGCCCTGCCTTGCCTAGCCCTGCCTATCCCTGTCTTTAACCAGGCTGGCCTCGATATCAGAAACTGACTGCCTCTCCCTCCAGAGTGCTCTCATTAAGAGCTCGAGCCACCACTGACTGTTGGGTTTTCTAAGTCTTACATAGGTATGGTCTGTTTCTCAGCTGTGAAACCGTAATTAACACATGTAGTCTGTCCTAGGTCAGCCATAGCTACAGACTGAGGCCTTTTCTAAAACAAAACAAAAGAAAACAAAAAAATAGAAATAATAAAATAAATAAATTAAGCAACCACATGATATCTTTTCTTTCTTTCAATGATACTCAGAGCTTGAAGCAGTTCACCCATGAGACCTCAGCTCCGGACATTGAGGCTGTTTCCCTAACAAGTATTATGGCTGAACCTGAGGGGTTCTACTGCTGATTTGTGTCCCCCACTTTAAAAAAATAGTTGTTTTCAAAGGCTGCAGGTTCTTAGCCCTGTTCCTTGTTACAGTTGAGTCACAGCCCTGAATGTTCAGTCTTAGTTAAAGGCACTGAGAAGGGCTTCCTATAGACATCAAAGACCAAGTCTTTGTTATTAAAAAGTTAATCTGGATTCCCCCACCCCCTGAGGGTTTGTATTCTCAACATAGACCCTTTTCCTTCCTAACCTTCGCTGTCCTGAAACTTATTGTCCTTGAACTCAGTGATTTGCCTGTCTTGCTGGGATGAAACTGTGAGCTACCATCCAGAAGGAAGCACCCTGCTGAGGTTAGATTGGGGTCTCTTCCGTTTTCCTCTATGAACATGCATATGGCAGGCCTGTTCTTTCTTTTTTACTTTTCCTTTTCTTTTTAAAGATTTATTTATTTATTATATCAAAGTATGCTGTAGCTATGTTCAGACACTCCAGAAGAGGGTGTCAGATGCTGAAGAATCTAAATCATTCTTATTGTCTGCATATGATGTATATAAACACAGCCTAACATATACTCAAAAAAAAAAAAGAAAGAAAGAAAGAAAGAAAGAAAGAAAGAAAGAAAGAAAGAAAGAAAGAAAGGAAGAAAGAAAGAAAGAAAGAAAGAAAGAAAGAAAGAAAGAAAGAAAGAAAGAAAGAAAGAAAGAAAGAAAGAAAGAAAGATGTGGCTACAGAGAGGGCTCAACAATTAAGAGCATTGTCTCCTCTTCCAGAGAACCTGGGCTCAATTACCAGTATATATATATATGGTGGCCCATCTCCAGTTCCAGGGGATCTATTACTCTGTTCTGGAGTCTGTGGGCACAGCATACACATGCAAAACATTCTTACACTAAAAATAAAATAGATCATTCAGAGAGAGGACAGAGAGTGGGTGAGAGAGAGGGGAGGTAATTATAACTCCTGACGAGTTTGAAGACCTGAGCTTCATCACTCACACAAATAAATACATGCAAAATAATTTTTATTGAGCAACAGTTATATTTACTATATCTAAAGGACAGTCATGAGCATATTCTCTAAATAGAAAAAGGCCTGTTAGTCTTAGAAATGGAAAAGACAAACCAAGGAAGATTTGCAATTACATAATGAGGCAGCTCAGCCCAGCTCTTATGTTGGAAATAAGACTCGAGAATAGGATACACATGAAGCCAGCCAGCCATTGCTTTTTGTTTTGGAGGCTGAAAGGATACACCTGAAGACAGCCAATGCTGTGTGTGCTTGATGGTGATCTGGTAATTTTTTTTTTTAATTTTTAAAAACTTTAACACATTTTATAAAACTTTTATAAAAACTTTTTATTCTCCTTTCTTTCTTTCTTTTTTCTTTCTTTCTTTCTTTCTTTCTTTCTTTCTTTCTTTCTTTCTTTCTTTCTTTCTTTCTTTCTTTCTTTCTTTCTTTCTTTTTTCAGGGTTTCTCACCATATTGCAGGTACTACAAGTTTGATTTTCTTATTTTTCGACTGTTTCAGGGTTTCTCACCATATTGCAGGTCCTACTGTGTGATTTTCTCATTTTTCGACTTTTTCAGGGTTTCTTATCATATTCCAAGTCCTAGAGTGTGATTTTCTCATTTTTCGACTTTTTCAGGGATTCTCACCATATTGCAGGTCCTACAAGTGTGAATTTCTTAATTTTCGACTTTTGCAGGGTTTCTCACCATGTTCCAGATACTACAGTGTATTTTTCTCATTTTTTAAAATTTTCACGGTCTCTCATCTTATTCCAAGTCGAACAGTGTAATTTTCTCATTTTTCGACTTTTTCAGGGTTTCTCACCATATTGCAGGTACTACAAGTTTGATTTTCTTATTTTTCAAATGTTTCAGGGTTTCTCACCATATTCCAGGTCCTACTGTGTGATTTTCTCACGTTAAGACTTTTTCAGTGTTTCTCACCAATATTCTAGGTACTACAGTGTGATTTTCTCATTTTTTGACTTTTTCAGGTTTTCTCATCATATTCCAAGTCCTAGAGTGTGATTTTCTCTTTTTCGGACTTTTTCAGGGTTTCTCAAAAATATTCCAGGTCCTACAGTGTAATTTTCTCATTTTTTGACTTTTTCAGGTTTTCTCATCTTACTTCAAGTCCTACAGTGTGATTTTCTCATTTTTCGACTTTTTCAAGGTTTCTCACCATATTGCAGGTCCTACAAGTGTGATTTTCTTATTGTTGGACTTTTTCAGGGTTTCTCACCATATTCCAGCTCCTACAGTGCATTTTTGTCATTTTTTGTCTTTTTCACGGTTTCTCATCTTATTCCAAGTCCTACAGTGTGATTTTCTCATTTTTCTACTTTTTCAGGGTTTCTCACCATATTGCAGTGCTACTGTGTGATTTTCTCATTTTTAGACTTTTTCAGGGTTTCTCACCATATTCCAGGTTCTACTGTGTGATTTTCTCATTTTTTGACTTTTTCAGGGTTTCTCACCATATTCCAAGTCCTATAGTGTAATTTTCTCATTTTTTGACTTTTTCAGGGTTTCTCATCTTACTCCAAGTCCTACAGTGTGATTTTCTCATTTTTGACTTTTTCAGGGTTTCTCACCATATTGCAGGTCCTACAAGTGTGATTTTCTTATTGTTGGACTTTTGCAGGTTTTTCTCACCATATTCCAGCTCCTACAGTGCATTTTTGTCATTTTTTGTCTTTTTCACGGTTTCTCATCTTATTCCAAGTCCTACAGTGTGATTTTCTCATTTTTCAACTTTTTAAGGGTTTCTCACCATATTGCAGGTCCTACTGTGTGATTTTCTCATTTTTAGACTTTTTCAGGGTTTCTCACCATATTCCAGGTACTACTGTGTGATTTTCTCATTTTTTGACTTTTTCAGGGTTTCTCATCATCTTCCAAGTCCTAGAGTGTGATTTTCTCTTTTTAAGACTTTTTTTTTTTTTTTTTTTTTTTTTTTTTTTTTTTTTTTTTTTTAGTTTTTCGAGACTTTTTAAGGGTTTCTCACCATATTCCAGGTCCTACAGTGTGATTTTCTCAATTTTTGACTTTTTCAGGGTTTCTCATCATATTCCAAGTCCTAGACTGTGATTTTCTCTTTTTTCGACTTTTTCAGGGTTTCTCACCATATTCCAGGTCCTACAGTGTGATTTTCTCATTTTTTGACTTTTTCAGGGTTTCTCATCTTACTCCAAGTCCTACAGTGTGATTTTCTCATTTTTCGACTTTTTCAGGGTTTCTCACCATATTGCAGGTCCTACTGTGTGATTTTCTCATTTTTAGACTTTTTCAGTGTTTACTCACCATATTCAAGGTACTACAGTGTTATTTTCTCATTTTTTGACTTTTTCAGGGTTTCTCATCTTATTCCAAGTCCTACAGTGTGATTTTCTCATTTTTCGACTTTTTCAGGGTTTCTCACCATATTGCAGGTCCTACTGTGTGATTTTCTCATTTTTAGACTTTTTCAGGGTTTCTCACCATATTCCAGGTACTACTGTGTGATTTCTCATTTTTTGACTTTTTCAGGGTTTCTCATCATATTCCAAGTCCTAGAGTGTGATTTTCTCTTTTTTCGACTTTTTCAGGGTTTCTCACCATATTCCAGGTCCTACAGTGTGATTTTCTCATTTTTTGACTTTTTCAGGGTTTCTCACCATATTCCAGCTCCTACTGCGTGATTTTCTCATTTTTCGACTTTTTCAGGGTTTCTCACCATATTCCAAGTCCTACAGTGTGATTTTCTCATTTTTTGACATTTTCAGGGTTTGTCACCATATTCCAGGTACTACAGTGTGATTTTCTTATTTTAGACTTTTTCAGTGTTTCTCACCAAATTCCAGGACCTACTGCGTGATTTTCTCATTTTTGACTTTTTCAGGATTTCTCACCATATTCCATGTCCTACACTGTAATTTTCTCATTTTTCGACTTTTTCAGGGTTTTTCACCATATTGGAGGTCCTACAAGTGTGATTTTCTTATTTTTCCACTTTTTCAGTGTTTCTCATCATATTCCAGCTCCTACAGTGTATTATTCTCATTTTTTTGATTTTTTCACGGTTTCTCATCTTATTCCAAATCCTACAGTGTGATTTTCTCATTGTTGGAATTTTTTAGGGTTTCTCACCATATTGCAGGTACTACAAGTTTGATTTTCTTATTTTTCGACTGATTCAGTGTTTCTCACCATATTGCAGGTCCTATTGTGTGATTTTTCTCATTTTTCGACTTTTTCAGGGTTTCTCATCATATTCCAAGTCCTAGGTGTAATTTTTCTAATTTTTAGTCTTTTTCAGAATTTCTCACCATATTCCAGGTTCTACATTGTGATTTTTCTCATTTTTTGAATTTTTCAGGGTTGCTCACCATATTTCAGCTCCTACCGTGTATTTTTGTCATTTTTTGTCTTTTTCACGGTTTCTCATCTTATTCCAAGTCCTATATTGTGATTTTCTCCTTTTTTGACGTTTTCAGGGTTTCTCACCATATTGCAGGTACTACAAGTTTGATTTTCTTATTTTTCTATCTTTCAGGGTTTCTCACCATATTCCAGGTCCTACTGTTTGATTTTCTCATTTTTAGACTTTTTCATGGTTTCTCACCATATTCCAGGTACTACAGTGTACTTTTCTCATTTTTTTGACCTTTTCAGGGTTTCTCATCATATTCCAAGTCCTAGAGTGTGATTTTCTCTTTTTTCGACTATTTCAGAGTTTCTCACCATATTCCAGGTCCTATAGTGTGATTTTCTCATTTTAAGACTTTTTCAGGGTATCTCAACATATTCCAGGTACTACAGTGTGATTTTCTCATTTTTCGACTTTTTCAGGGTTTCTCATCTTATTCCAAGTCCTAAAGTATGATTTTCACATTTTAAGACTTTTTCAGGGTTTCTCACCATATTCCAGGTCCTACAGTGTGATTTTCTCATTTTTCGACTTTTTCAGGGTTTCTCACCATATTGGAGGTTCTACAAGTGTGATTTTCTTATTTTTCGACTGATTCAGTGTTTCTCACCATATTGCAGGTCCTACAGTGTGATTTTATCATTTTTCGACGTTTTCAGGGTTTCTCACCATATTGGAGGTTCTACAAGTGTGATTTTCTTATTTTTTGACTTTTTCAGGGTTTCTTACCATATTCCAGCTTCTACAGTGTATTTTTCTCATTTTTTGACTTTTTCACGGTTACTCATCATATTCTAAATCCTACAGTGTGATTTTCGCATTTTTGGAAATTTTCAGGGTTTCTCACCTTAGTGCAAGTACTACAAGTTTGATTTTCTTATTTTTTGACTGTTTAAGTGTTTATCACCATATTGCAGGTCCTAATGTGTGATTTTCTCATTTTGAGACTTTTTCTGTGTTTCTCACCATATTCCAGCTACTACCGTGTGATTTTCTCATTTTTCGACTTTTATAGGGTTCCTCATCATATTCCAAGTCCTAGAGTGTGATTTTTCTAATTATTGACTTTTTCAGGGTTACTCACCAAATTCCATCTTCTACAGTGTGATTTTCAAATTTTTCGACTTTTTCAGGGTTTTTCATCATATTCCAAGTCCTACAGTGTGATTTTCTCATTTTTTGACTTTTTCAGGGTTTCTCATCATATTCCAAGTCCTAGAGAGTGATTTTTCTAACTTTTCGCCTTTTTCAGAGTTTCTCACCATATTCCAGGTTCCACAGTGTTATTTTTCTCATTTTTTGACTTTTTCAGGATTGCTCAACATATTCCATCTTCTACAGTGTGATTTTTTCATTTTTCAACTTTTTCAGGGTTTCTCATCTTATTCCAAGTCCTACAGGGTGATTTTCTCATTTTTTGACTTTTTCAGGGTGTCTCATCTTATTCCAAGTCCTACAGTGTGATTTTCTCATTTTTCAACTTTTTCAGGGTTTCTCACCATATTGCAGGTCCTACAAGTGTGAATTTCTTATTTTTTGACTTTTTCAGGGTTTCTCACCATATTCCAGCTCCTTCAGTGTATTTTTCTCATTTTTTGACTTTTTCAGGGTTTCTCACCATATTGCAGATATGACAAATTTGATTTTCTTATTTTTCGACTGCTTCAGGGTTTCTCACCATATTCCAGGTCCTACAGTGTAATTTTCTCATTTTTTGACTTTTTCAGTGTTTCTCACCATATTGCAGGTCCTACTGTGTGATTTTCTCATTTTTAGACTTTTTCAGTGTTTACTCACCATATTCAAGGTACTACAGTGTTATTTTCTCATTTTGAGACTTTTTCAGGTTTTCTCATCTTATTCCAAGTCCTACAGGGTGATTTTCTCTTTTTTCGACTTTTAAAGGGTTTCTCAACATATTCCAGGTCCTACAGTGTAATATTCTCATTTTTTGACTTTTTCAGGGTTTGTCACCATATTCCAGGTACTACAGTGTGATTTTCTTATTTTAGACTTTTTCAGTGTTTCTCACCAAATTCCAGGACCTAC
>NW_028227342.1:524650-537150 GCF_978045245.1 Mus caroli
TCACACTCTAGGACTTGGAATATGATAAGAAACCCTGAAAAAGTCGAAAAATGAGAAAATCACACAGTAGGACCTGCAATATGGTGAGAAACCCTGAAACAGTCGAAAAATAAGAAAATCAAACTTGTAGTACCTGCAATATGGTGAGAAACCCTGAAAAAAGAAAGAAAGAAAGAAAGAAAGAAAGAAAGAAAGAAAGAAAGAAAGAAAGAAAGAAAGAAAGAAAGAAAGAAAGAAAAAAGAAAGAAAGAAAGGAGAATAAAAAGTTTTTATAAAAGTTTTATAAAATGTGTTAAAGTTTTTAAAAATTAAAAAAAAAAATTACCAGATCACCATCAAGCACACACAGCATTGGCTGTCTTCAGGTGTATCCTTTCAGCCTCCAAAACAAAAAGCAATGGCTGGCTGGCTTCATGTGTATCCTATTCTCGAGTCTTATTTCCAACATAAGAGCTGGGCTGAGCTGCCTCATTATGTAATTGCAAATCTTCCTTGGTTTGTCTTTTCCATTTCTAAGACTAACAGGCCTTTTTCTATTTAGAGAATATGCTCATGACTGTCCTTTAGATATAGTAAATATAACTGTTGCTCAATAAAAATTATTTTGCATGTATTTATTTGTGTGAGTGATGAAGCTCAGGTCTTCAAACTCGTCAGGAGTTATAATTACCTCCCCTCTCTCTCACCCACTCTCTGTCCTCTCTCTGAATGATCTATTTTATTTTTAGTGTAAGAATGTTTTGCATGTGTATGCTGTGCCCACAGACTCCAGAACAGAGTAATAGATCCCCTGGAACTGGAGATGGGCCACCATATATATATATACTGGTAATTGAGCCCAGGTTCTCTGGAAGAGGAGACAATGCTCTTAATTGTTGAGCCCTCTCTGTAGCCACATCTTTCTTTCTTTCTTTCTTTCTTTCTTTCTTTCTTTCTTTCTTTCTTCCTTTCTTTCTTTCTTTCTTTCTTTCTTTCTTTCTTTCTTTCTTTCTTTCTTTCTTTCTTTCTTTCTTTTTTTTTTTGAGTATATGTTAGGCTGTGTTTATATACATCATATGCAGACAATAAGAATGATTTAGATTCTTCAGCATCTGACACCCTCTTCTGGAGTGTCTGAACATAGCTACAGCATACTTTGATATAATAAATAAATAAATCTTTAAAAAGAAAAGGAAAAGTAAAAAAGAAAGAACAGGCCTGCCATATGCATGTTCATAGAGGAAAACGGAAGAGACCCCAATCTAACCTCAGCAGGGTGCTTCCTTCTGGATGGTAGCTCACAGTTTCATCCCAGCAAGACAGGCAAATCACTGAGTTCAAGGACAATAAGTTTCAGGACAGCGAAGGTTAGGAAGGAAAAGGGTCTATGTTGAGAATACAAACCCTCAGGGGGTGGGGGAATCCAGATTAACTTTTTAATAACAAAGACTTGGTCTTTGATGTCTATAGGAAGCCCTTCTCAGTGCCTTTAACTAAGACTGAACATTCAGGGCTGTGACTCAACTGTAACAAGGAACAGGGCTAAGAACCTGCAGCCTTTGAAAACAACTATTTTTTTAAAGTGGGGGACACAAATCAGCAGTAGAACCCCTCAGGTTCAGCCATAATACTTGTTAGGGAAACAGCCTCAATGTCCGGAGCTGAGGTCTCATGGGTGAACTGCTTCAAGCTCTGAGTATCATTGAAAGAAAGAAAAGATATCATGTGGTTGCTTAATTTATTTATTTTATTATTTCTATTTTTTTGTTTTCTTTTGTTTTGTTTTAGAAAAGGCCTCAGTCTGTAGCTATGGCTGACCTAGGACAGACTACATGTGTTAATTACGGTTTCACAGCTGAGAAACAGACCATACCTATGTAAGACTTAGAAAACCCAACAGTCAGTGGTGGCTCGAGCTCTTAATGAGAGCACTCTGGAGGGAGAGGCAGTCAGTTTCTGATATCGAGGCCAGCCTGGTTAAAGACAGGGATAGGCAGGGCTAGGCAAGGCAGGGCTAGGCTAAGCAAGGGGCTAGGTTAGGCTAGGCAAGGGGCTAGGCTAGGCTAGGCTAGGCAAGGGGCTAGGCAAGACAGTAAGACAGACAGACAAGTATGGCAGGCCTGCCTGGTTTTTCTTTCTTTCTTATCCCTTTTAAAAAATGTTTATTTATTTATTTATTTATTTATTTATATATTTATTTATTTATTTATTTATTTATTAGATATAAGTACACTGTAGCTGTCTTGAGACACTGCAGGAAAGGGTGTAAGATTCTGGAGAATCTAAATCCCTCTTATGGGCTGCATATGATGTACATAAACACAGCCTCACATATACTTCTAAAAATTTATAGATGGGTGGGGCCACTGAAAGGGCTCAACAATTAACAGAATTGTCTCCTCTTCCAGAAAACCTGGGATCAACTAACAGCAACTATATGGTGGCCCATCTCCAGTTCCAGGGGATCAGAAAGACAGACAGACAGACAGACAGACATAAGGATGGCAGGCCTGCCTGGTCTTACTTTATTTCTTATCCTTTTAAAAAATATTTTATTTATTTATTTATTTACTTATTTATTTATTTATTTATTTATTTTTTAGATATAAGTACACTGTAGCTGTCTTCAGACACTCCAGTAGAGGGTGTCAGATTCTGGAGAATCTAAATCCCTCTTATGGTCTGCATATGATGTACATAAACACAGCCTCACATATACTTCTAAAAATTTAAAGATGGGTGGGGCCACTGAAAGGGCTCAATAATTAACAGCATTGTCTCCTCTTCCAGAGAACCTGGGATCAACTACAAGCAACTATATGGTTGCCCATCTCCAGTTCCAGGGGATCAGACAGAGAGACAGACAGACAGACAGAGATAAGGATGGAAGGCCTGCCTGGTCTTTCTTTCTTTCTTATCCTTTTTAAAAAATGTTTATTTATTTATTTATTTATTTATTTATGTATTTATTAGATATAAGTACACTGTAGCTATCTTCAGACACTCCAGAAGAGGGTGTCATATTCTGGAGAATCTAAATCCCTCTTATGGTCTGCATATGATGTACATAAACACAGCCTCACATACACCTCTAAAAATTTAAAGATGAGTGGGGCCACTGAAAGGGCTCAACAATTAACAGCATTGTCTCCTCTTCCAGAGAACCTGGGATCAACTACCAGCAACTATATGGTGGCCCATCTCCAGTTCCAGGAGATCAGAAAGACAGACAGACAGACAGAGAAAAGGATGGCAGGCCCTGCCTGGTCTTTCTTTTTTTCTTATCATTTTTTTTTAAAAAAATATTTATTTATTTATTTATTTATTTATTTATTTATTTATTAGACATAAGTACACTGTAGCTGTCTTCAGACACTCCAGAAGAGGGTGTCATATTCTGGAGAATCTAAATCCCTCTTATAGTCTGCCTATGATGTACATAAACACAGCCTCACATACACTTCTAAAAATTTAAAGATGAGTGGGGCCACTGAAGGGCTCAACAATTAACAGCATTGTCTCCTCTTACAGAGAACCTGGGATATACTACCAGCAAAAATATGGTGGCCCATCTCCAGTTTCAGGGGATCACACAGACAGACAGACAAACAGACAAGGATGGCAGGCCTGCCTGGTTGTTCTTTCTTTCTTATCCTTTTTGAAAAAATGTTTATTTATTTATTTATGTATTTATTAGATATAAGTACACTGTAGAGGTCTTCAGACACTCCAGAAGAGGTTGTCAGATTCTGGAGAATCTAAATCCCTCTTATGGTCTGCATATGATGTACATAAACACAGACTCACATTTACTTCCAAAAATTTAAAGATGGGTGGGGCCACTGAAAGGGCTCAACAATTAACAGCATTGTCTCCTCTTCCAGAGAACCTGAGATCAACTACCAGCAACTATATGGTGGCCCATTTCCAGGTCCAGGGAATCAGAAAGACAGATAGACAGACAGACAGAGATAAGGATGGCAGGCCTCCCTGGTATTTCTTTTTTTCTTATCATTTTTTTAAAAAGTTTATTTATTCATTTATTTATTTATTTATTTATTTATTTATTTATTTATTTATTTATTAGAATAAGTACACTGTAGCTGTCTTCAGACACTCCAGAAGAGGGTGTCAGATTCTGGAGAATCTAAATCCCTCTTATAGTCTGCCTATGATGTACATAAACACAGCCTCACATACACTTCTAAAAATTTAAAGATGAGTGGGGCCACTGAAAGGGCTCAACAATTAACAGCATTGTCTCCTCTTCCAGAGAACCTGGGATCAACTATCAGCCACTATATGGTGGCCCATCTCCAGTTCCCCGGGATCAGACAGACAGACAGACAGACAGAGTTAAGGAACGCAGACCTGCCTGGACTTTCTTTTTTTCTTATCATTTTTAAAAAATGATTATTTATTTATTTATTTATTTATTAGATATAAGTACATGGTAGCAGTCTTCAGACACTCCAGAAGACGGTGTCAGATTCTGGACAATCTAAATCCCTCTTATGGTCTGCATATGAGGTACATAAACACATCCTCACATATACTTCTAAAAATTTAAAGATGGGTGGGGCCACTTTACTGCTCAAAAATTAACAGCATTGTCTCCTCTTCCAGAGAACCTGGGTTCAACTACCAGCAACTATATGGTGGCCCATCTCCAGTTCCAGGGGATCAGACAGACAGACAGACATACAGACAGATAGAGATAAGGATGGCAGGCCTGCCTGGTCTTTCTTTCTTTCTTATCCTTTTTAAGAAATGTTTATTTATTTATTAATGTATATTAGATATAAGTACACTGTAGCTGTCTTCAGACACTAAGGAAGAGGGTGTCAGATTCTGGAGAATCTAAATCCCTCTTATGGACTGCAAATGATGTACATAAGCACAGACTCACAATTACTTCCAAAAATTTAAAGATGTGTGGGGCCACTGAAAGGGCTCAACAATTAACAGCATTGTCTCCTCTTCCAGAGAACCTGGGATCAACTACCAGCAACTATATGGTGGCCCATCTCCAGTTCCAGGGGATCAGATATACAGACAGACAGACAGAAGAGATAAGGATCGCAGGTCTGCCTGTTCTTTCTTTCTTTCTTTCTTTCTTTCTTTCTTTCTTTCTTTCTTTCTTTCTTTCTTTCTTTCTTTCTTTCTTTCGTTCTTTCTTTCTTTCTTTCTTTCTTATCCTTTTAAAATGTTTATTTATTTATTTATTTATTTATTTATTTATTTATTTATTAGATTTAAGTACACTGTAACTGTCTTCAGAAACTCAGGAGGAGGGTTTCAGGTTCTGGAGAATCTAAATCCCTCTTATCGTCTGCATACAATGTACATAAACACAGCCTCACATATACTTCTAAAAATTTAAAGATGGGTGGGGCCACTGAAAGGGCTCAACAATTAACAGCATTGTCTCCTCTTCCAGAGAACCTGGGATCAACTACCAGCAACTATATGGTGGCCCATCTCTAGTTCCAGGGGATCAGACAGACAGACTGACAGACAGAGATAAGGATGGCAGGCCTACCTGGTCTTTCTTTCCTTCTTATCCTTTTAAAAAATGTTTATTTATTTATTTATGTATGTATTTATTAGATATAAGTACACAGTAGCTGTCTTCAGATACTTCAGAAGAGGGTGTCAGATTACGGAGAATCTAAATCCCTCTTATGGTCTGCATAAGATGTACATAAACACAGCCTCATATATACTTCTAAAAATTTAAAGATGGGTGGGGCCACTTAAAGGGCTCAACAAATACCAGCATTGTCTCCTCTTCCAGAGAACCTGGGATCAACTACCAGCAAAAATATGGTGGCCCATATCCAGTTTCAGGGGATCAGATAGACAGATAGACAAACAGACAAGGAAGGCAGGCCTGCTTGGTATTTATTTCTTTCTTATCCTTTTTAAAACATGTTTATTTATTTATTTATTTATGTATTTATTAGATATAAGTACACTCTAGCTGTCTTCAGACACTCCAGAAGAGGGTGTCAGATTCTGAAGAATCTAAATCCCTCTTATGGTCTGCATATGATGTACATAAACACAGCCTCACAAATTCTTCTAAAAATTTAAAGATGGGTGGGGCCACTGAAAGGTCTCAAAAATTAACAGCATTGTCTCCTCTTGCAGAGAAACTGGGATCAACTACCAGCAACTATATGGTGGCCCATCTCCAGTTCCAGGGTATCAGACAGACAGACAGATAGACAGAGATAAGGATGGCAGGCCTGCCTGGTCTTTCTTTCTTTCTTTCTTATCCTTTTTTAAAAATATTTATTTATTTATTTATTTATTTATTTATTTATTTATTTATTAGATATAAGTACACTGTAGTTGTCTTCAGTCACTCCAGAAGAGGGTGTCAGATTCTGGAGAATATAAATCCCTCTTATGGTCTGCATATGATGTACATAAACACAGCCTCACATATAGTTCTAAAAATTTAAAGATGGGTGGGGCCCCAGAAAGGGCTCAATAATTAACAGCATTGACTCCTCTTCCAGAGAACCTGGGATCAACAATGAGCAACTATATGGTGGCCCATCTTTAGTTCCAGTGGATCAGACAGACAGACAGACTGACAGAGATAAGGATGGCAGGCCTGCCTGGTCTTTCTTTTTTTCTTATCCTTTTTTAAAAATGATTATTTATTTATGTATGTATATATTTATTTATTTATTTATTTATGTATTTATTAGATATAAGTACAATGTAATTGTCTTCAGACACTCCAGAAGAGGGTGTCAGATTCTGGAGAATCTAAATCCCTCGTATGGTCTGCATATGATGTACATAAACACAGCCTCACATATACTTCTAAAAATTTAAAGATGGGTGGGGCTACTGAAAGGGCTCAACAACTAACAGCATTGTCTCCTCTTCCAGAGTACCTGGGATCAACTACCAGCAACTATATGGTGGCCTATCTCCAGTTCCAGGGGATCTGACAGATAGACAGACAGACAGACAGACAGACAGACAGACAAGGTGGCAGGCCTGCCTGGTCTTTCTTTCTTTCTTATCCTTTTTAAAAATGTTTATTAATTTATGTATGTATTTATTAGATAAAAGTACACGGTAGCTGTCTTCAAACACTCCACAAGAGGGTGTCAGATTCTGGAGAATCTATATCCCTCTTATGATCTGCATATGATGTACATAAACACAGCCTCACATATACTTCTAAAAACTTAAAGATGGTTGGGGTCACTGAAAGGGCTCAACAATTAACAGCATTGTCTCCTCTTCCAGAGAACCTGGGATCAACTACCAGCAATTATATGGTGGCCCATCTCCAGTTCCGGGGATCAGACAGACAGACAGAAAGACAAGGATGGCAGGCCTGCCTGGTCTCTCTTTCTTTATTATCCTTTTTAAAAAATGTTTATTTGTTTATTTATGAATTTATTAGATATAATTACACTGTAGCTGTCTTCAGACACTCCAGAAGAGGGTGTCAGATTCTGGAGAATCTAAATCCCTCTTATTTCTGCATATTCGGTACATAAACACAGCCTTACATATACTTCTAAAAATTTAAAGATGGGTGGGCAACTGAAAGGGCTCAACAATTAACAGCATTGTCTTCTCTTCTAGAGAACCTGGGATCAACTACCAGCAACTCTATGGTGGCCCATCTCCTGTTCCAGGGGATCAGACAGACAGACAGACAGAGATAAGGATGGCAGGCCTGCCTGGTCTTCTTTCTTTCTAATCGATTTTAAAAAAATGTTTATTTATGTATTTATGTATTTATTAGATATAAGTACACTGTATCCGTCTTAGACACTCCAAAAGACTGTGTCAGATTCTGGAGAATTTAATCCCTCTTATGGTCTGAATATGATGTACATAAACACAGCGTCACATTTACTTCTAAAAATTCAAAGATGGGTGTGGCCACTGAAAGGGCTCAAAAATTAACAGCATTGTCTCCTCTTCCAGAGGACCTGGGATCAACTACCAGCAACTATATGGTGGCCCATCTCCAGTTCTAGGGGATCAGACAGACAGACAGACAGAGAGACAGACAGACAGACAAAGATAAGGATGGCAGGCCTGCCTGGTATTTCTTTCTTTCTTATCCTTTTTAAAAAATGTTTATTTATTTATTTATTTATTTATTTATTTATTTATTTATTTATTTATTATAAGAACACTGTAGCTGTCTTCAGACACTCCAGAAGAGGGTGTGAGGTTCTGGATAATCTATATCCCTCTTATGGTCTGCATATGATGTACATAAACACAGCCTCACATATACTTCTAAAAATTTAAAGATGGTTGGGGCCACTGAAAGGGCTCAAAAATTAACAGCATTGTCTCCTCTTCCAGAGAACCTGGGATCAACTACCAGCAACTATATTTTGGCCCATCTCCAGTTCCAGTGGATATGACAGATAGACAGACAGACAGACGGACATACAAGGTGGCAGGCCTGCCTGGTCTTTCTTTCTTTCTTATCCTTTTTAAAAAAATGTTTATTTATTTATTTATGTATTTATTAGATATAAGTACACTGTAGCTGTCTTCAGACACTCCAGAAGTGGGTGTCAGATTCTGGAGAATCTAAATCCCCCTTATTGTCTCCATATGAGGTACATAAACAGAGACTCACATATACTTCTAAAAATATAAAGATGGGTGGGACCACTGAAAGGGCTCAACAATTAACAGCATTATCTCCTCTTCCAGAGAACCTGGGATCAACTACCAGCAACTATATGATGGCCCATCTCCAGTTCCAGGGGATCAGAAAGACAGACAGACAGACAGAGATAGATAAGGATGACAGGCCTGCCTGGTATTTCTTTCTTTCTTATCCTTTTTAAAAAATGTTTATTTATTTATTTATTTATTTATTTATTTATTTATTTATTTATGTATTTATTCGATATAAGTACACTGTAGCTGTCTTCAGACACTCCCGTAGAGGGTGTCAGATTCTGGAGAATCTAAATCCTTCTTATGGTCTGCATATGATATACATAAACAGAGACTCACATATACTTCTAAAAATTTAAAGATGGCTGGGACCACTGAAAGGGCTCAACAATTAACAGCATTATCTCCTCTCCAGAAACCTGGGATCAACTACCATCAACTATATGGTGGCCCATCTCCAGTTCCAGGGGATCAGACAGACAGACAGAGAAACAGACAAGGATAAGGATGGCATGCCTGACTGGTCTTTCTTTCTTTCTTTCTTATCCATTTTTAAAAATGTTTATTTATTTATTTATTTATTTATTTATTTATTTATTTATTTATGTATTTATTAGATATAAGTATACTGTAGCTGTCTTCAGACACTCCAGAATAGGGTGTCAGAATCTGGAGAATATAAATCCCTCTAATGGTCTGCATATGATGTACATAAACACAGTCTCACATATACTTCTAAAAATTTAAAGATGGGTGGGGTCCCTGAAAGGGCTCAAAAATTAACAGCATTGACTCCTCTTCCAGAGAACCTGGGATCAACTACCAGCAACTATATGGTGGCCCACCTTTAGTTCCAGGGGATCAGACAGCCAGACAGCCAGACAGAGATAAGGATGGAAGGCCTGCCTGGTCTTTCTTTCTTTCTTATCCTTTTAAAAAAATGTTTATTTATTTATTTATTTATTTATTATTAGATATAAGTACACTGTAGCTGTCTTCAGACACTCCAGTAGAGGGTGTCTGATTATGGAGAATCTAAATCCTCTTATAATCTGCATATGATGTACATAAACACAGCCTCAGGTATACTTTTAAAAATTTAAAGAAGTGTGGGGCCACTAAAAGGGCTCAACAATTAACAGCATTATCTCCTCTTCCAGAGAATCTTGGATCAACTACCAGCAACTATATGGTGGCCCATCTCCAGTTCCCGGGGATCAGATAGACAGACAGACAGACAGACAGAGATATGGATGGAAGGCCTGCCTGGACTTTCTTTCTTTCTTATTTTTTTTAAAAAATGTTTATTGATTTATGTATTTATTTATTTATTTATTTATTTATTTATTTATTTATTTATTAGATATAAGTACACTGTAGCTGTCTTCAGACAATCCAGAAGAGGGTGTCAGATTCCTGGGAATCTAAATCCCTCTTATTGTCTGCATATGATGTACATAAACAAAGCCTCACATATACTTCTAAAAATTTAAAGATGGGTGGGGCCACTTAAAGGGCTCAACAAATAACAGCATTGTCTCCTCTTCCAGAGAACCTGGGATCAACTACCAGCAAGTATAAGAAGGACCATCTCCAGTTCCAGGGGATCAGACAGACAGATAGACAGACAGAGATAAGGATGGCACTCCTGCCTGGTCTCTCTTTATTTCTTATCCATTTTAAAAAATGTTTATTTATTAATTTATTTATTTATTTATTTATTTATTAGATATAAATACACTGTAGCTGTCTTCAGACACTCCAGAAGAGGGTGTCAGATTCTGATGAATCTAAATACCTCTTCTGGTCTGCATATGATGTACATAAACACAACCTCACATACACTTCTAAAAATTTAAAGATGGGTAGGGCCACTGAAAGGGCTCAACAGTAACAGCATTTTCTCCTCTTCCAGAGAACCTGGGATCAACTACCAGCAACTATATGGTGGCCCATCTCCATTTCCGGGGATCAGATAGACAGACAGACAGACAGACAGACAGAGATATGGATGGCATGCCTGCCTGGTCTTTCTTTCTTGCTTATCCTTTTTAAAAAATGTTTATTTATTTATTTATTTATTTATTTATTTATTTATTTATTTATTTATTTATTAGATATAAGTACACTGTAGCTGTTCAGACACTCCAGTAGAGGGTGTCAGATTCTGGAGAATCTAAAACCCTCTTATGGTCTGCATATGATGTACATAAACACAGCCTCACATACACTTCTAAATATTTAAAGATGGGTGGGACCACTGAAAGGTCTAAACAATTAACAGCATTGTCTCCCCTTCCAGAGAACCTGGGATCAACTACCAGCAACTATATGGTGGCCCATATCCAGTATCAGAGGATCAGACAGACAGACAGACAGACAGACAGAGATAAGGATGGCAGGCCTGCCAGGTCTTTCTTTCGTTCTTATCCTTTTTTAAAAATGTTTATTTATTTATTTACTTATTTATTTATTTATTTATTCATTTATTTATTTTTTTATGTATTTATTCGATATAAGTACACTGTAGCTGTCTTCAGATACTCCAGTAGAGGGTGTCAGAATCTGGAGAATCTAAACCCCTCTAATGGTCTGCATATGATGTACATAAACAGAGACTCACATATACTTCTAAAAATATAAAGATTGGTGGGGCCACTGAAAGGGCTCAACAATTAACAGCATTGGGTCCTCTTCTAGAGAACCTGGGATCAACTACCAGCAACTATATGGTGGCCCATCTCCAGTTCCAGGGGATCAGACAGACAGAGAGACAGACAGACAGAGATAAGGATGGCAGGCCTGCCTGGTCTTTCTTTCTTTCTTATCCTTTTTAAAAAATGTTTATTTATTTATGTATATATTTATTAGATATAAGTACAATGTAGCTGTCTTCAGACACTCAAGAAGAGGGTGTCAGATTCTGGAGAATCTAAATCCCTCTTATGGTATGCATATGATGTACATAAACAGAGATTCACATACACTTCTAAAAATTTAAAGATGGGTGGGGCCACTTAAAGGGCTCAACAAATAACAGCATTGTCTCCTCTTCCAGAGAACCTGGGATCAACTACCAGCAAGTATATGATGGACCATCTCCAGTTCCAGGGGATCAGACAGACAGATAGACAGACAGAGATAAGGATGGCACTCCTGCCTGGTCTTTCTTTATTTCTTATCCATTTTAAAAAATGTTTATTTACTTATTTATTTATTTATTTATTCATTTATTTATTTTTTTATGTATTTATTCGATATAAGTACACTGTAGCTGTCTTCAGATACTCCAGTAGAGGGTGTCAGAATCTGGAGAATCTAAACCCCTCTAATGGTCTGCATATGATGTACATAAACAGAGACTCACATATACTTCTAAAAATATAAAGATTGGTGGGGCCACTGAAAGGGCTCAACAATTAACAGCATTGTCTCCTCTTCCAGAGAACCTGGGACCAACTACCAGCAACTATATGGTGGCCCATCTCCAGTTCCAGGGGATCAGACAGACAGAGAGACAGACAGACAGAGATAAGGATGGCAGGCCTGCCTGGTCTTTCTTTCTTTCTTATCCTTTTTAAAAAATGTTTATTTATTTATGTATATATTTATTAGATATAAGTACAATGTAGCTGTCTTCAGACACTCAAGAAGAGGGTGTCAGATTCTGGAGAATCTAAATCCCTCTTATGGTATGCATATGATGTACATAAACAGAGATTCACATACACTTCTAAAAATTTAAAGATGGGTGGGGCCACTTAAAGGGCTCAACAAATAACAGCATTGTCTCCTCTTCCAGAGAACCTGGGATCAACTACCAGCAAGTATAT
>NW_028227342.1:542150-629365 GCF_978045245.1 Mus caroli
GGGTGTCAGATTCTGAAGAATCTAAAACCATCTTATGGTCTGCATATGATGTACATAAACACAGCCTCAGATATACTTCTAAAAATTTAAAGATGGGTGGGGCCACTGAAAGGGCTCAACAATTAACAGCATTGTCTCGTCTTCCAGAGAACCTGGGATCAACTACCAGCAACTATATGGTGACCTATCTTCAGTTCAAAAGGATCATATAGAGAGACAGACAGACAGACAGAAATGAGGATGGCAGGCCTGCCTGGTCTTTCTTTCTTTCTTATCCATTTGAAAAAATGTTTACTTATTAATTAATTAATTAATTAATTAATTCATTCATTTATTTATTAGATATAAGTACACTGTAGCTGTCTTCAGACACTCCAGAAAAGGGTGTGAGATTCTGGAGAATCTAAATACCTCTTATGGTCTGCATATGATGTACATAAACACAGACTCAAGTATACTTCTAAAAATTTAAAGATGGGTGGGGCCAAAGAATGGGCTCAACAATTAACAGTGTTGTCTCCTCTTCCAGAGAAACTGGGATCAACTACCAGCAACTATATGGTGGCCCATATGCAG
The DNA here is from genome assembly GCF_978045245.1 of Mus caroli. Classification (NCBI taxonomy): domain Eukaryota; kingdom Metazoa; phylum Chordata; class Mammalia; order Rodentia; family Muridae; genus Mus; species Mus caroli. Next base: position 542,727 of record NW_028227342.1, read on the forward strand.
TTCCAGGGATCAGACAGACAGACAGACAGACAGAGATAAGGATGGCAGGCCTGCCTGGTCTTTCTTTCTTACTTATCCTGTTTAAAAAATGTTTATTTATTTATTTATTTATTTATGTATTTATTATATATAAGTACACTGTAGCTGTCTTCAGACACACCAGAAGAGGGTGTCAGATTCTGGAGAATTTAAATCACTCTTAAGGTCTGCATATGAAGTACATAAATACAGCCTCACATTTACCTTTAAAAATTTAAAGATGGGTGGGGCCACTGAGAGGGCTCAACAATTAACAGCATTGTCTCCTCTTCCAGAGAACATTGGATAAACTACCAGCAACTATATGGTGGCCCATCTCCAGTTCCAGGGTATCAGACAGACAGACAGAGAGACAGAGATAAGGATGGATGCCTGCCTGGTCTTTCTTTCTTTCTTATACTTTAAAAAAATGTTTATTTATTTATTTATTTATTTATTTATTTATTTATTAGAAATAAGTACACTGTAGCTGTCTTCAGACACTCTATAAGAGGGTCTCATCTTCTGGAGAATCTAAATCCCTCTTATGGTCTTCATATGATGTACATAAACACAGCCTCACATATACTTCTAAAAATTTAAAGATTGGTGGGCCCACCTAAAGGGCTCAACAATTAACAGCATTGTCTCTTCTTCCAGAGAACGTGGGATCAACTACCAGCAACTATATGGTGGCCCATCTCAAGTTCCAGGGGATAAGACAGACAGACAGACAGACAGAGATAAGGATGGCAGGCCTGCCTGATTTTTCTTTCTTTCTTATCCTTTTAAAAAAATGTTTATTTATTTGTTTATTTGTTTATTTATTTATTTATTTATTTATCAGATATAAGTACACTGTAGCTGTCTTCAGACTCTCCAGAAGAGGGTGTCAGATTCTGGAGAATCTATATCCCTCTTATGGTCTGCATATGATGTACATGAACACAGCCTCACATATACTTCTAAAAATTTAAAGATGGGTGGGGCCACTGAAAGGGCTCAAAAATTAACAGCATTGTCTCCTCTTCCAGAGAACCTGGGATCAACTACCAGCAACTATATGGTGGCCCATCTCGAGTCCAAGGGGATCAGACAGACTGTAGACAGACAGAAAGACAGACAGAGATAAGGATGGCAGGCCTGCCTGGTCTTTCTTTCTTTCTTATCCTGTTTAAAAAATGTTTATTTATTTATTTATTTATTTATTTATTTATTTATTTATTTATTTAATATAAGTACACTGTAGCTGTCTTCAGACACTCCAGAAGAGGGTGTCAGATTCTGGAGAATCTAAATCACATTTATGGTCTGCATAAGATGTACATAAACACAGCCTCACATATACTTCTAAATATTTAAAGATGGGTGGCGCCACTGAAAGGGCTCAACAATTAACAGCATTGTATCCTCTTCCAGAGAACCTGGGATCAACTACCAGCAACACTATGGTGGCCCATCTACAGTTCCAGGGTATCAGACAGACAGACAGACAGACAGACAGACAGACAGAGATAAGGGTGGCAGGCTTACCCGGTCTTTCTTACTTTCTTATCCTTTTAAAAAAATGTTTATTTATTTATTTATTTATTTATTTATTTATTTATTTATTTATGTATTTATTAGATATAAGTAAACTGTAGCTGTCTTCAGACACTCCAGAAGAGGGTGTCAGATTCTGGAGAATCTAAATCCCTCTTATGGTCTGCATATGATGTACATAAACACAGCCTCACATATACTTCTAAAATTTTAAAGATGGGTGGAGCCACAGAAAGGGCTCAACAATTAACAGCATTGTCTCCTCTTCCAGAGAACCTTGGATAAACTACCAGCAACTATATGGTGGCCCATCTCCAGTTCTAGGGTATCACACAGACAGACAGACAGACAGACAGAGATAAGGGTGGCAGGCTTGCCTGGTCTTTCTTTCTGTCTTATCCTTTTTAAAAAATGTTTATTTATTTATTTATTTATTTATTTATTTATTTATTTATGTATGTATTTATTAGATATAAGTACACTGTAGCTGTCTTCAGAAAATACAGAAGAGGGTGTCAGATTCTGGAGAATCTAAATCCCTCTTATGGTCTGCATATGATGTACATAAACACAGCCTCACATACCCTTCTAAAAATTTAAAGATGGGTGGGGCCACTGAAAGGGCTCAACAATTAACAGCATTGTCTCCTCTTCCAGAGAACCTGGGATCAACTACCAGCAACTATATGGTGGCCTATCTCCAGTTCCAAAGGATCATATAGATAGACAGACAGACAGACAGAGATAAGGATGGCAGGACTTCCTGGTGTTTCTTTCTTTCTTATCCTTTTTAAAAAATGTTTATTTATTTATTTATTCATGTATTTATTATATTTACGTACACTGTAGCTGTCTTCAGACACTCCAGAAGAGGGTGTCAGTTTCTGGAGAATCTAAATCACTCTTATGGTCTGAATATGATGTACATAAACACAGCCTCAGATATACTTATAAAAATTTAATGAAGGGTGGGGCCACTGAAAGGGCTCAATAATTTACAGCATTGTCTCCTCTTCCAGAGAACCTTGGATAAACTACCAGCAACTATATGGTGGCCCATATCCAGTACCAGAGGATCAGACAGACAGACAGGCAGACAGACAGAGATAAGGATGGAGGCCTGCCTGGTCTTTCTTTCTTTCTTATACTTTAATAAAATGTTTATTTATTTATTTATTTATTTATTTATTTATTTATTTATTAGAAATAAGTACACTGTAGCTGTCTTCAGACACTCTAGAAGAGGGTCTCATCTTCTGGAGAATCTAAATCCCTCTTATGGTCTTCATATGATGTACATAAACACAGCCTCACATATACTTCTAAAAATTTAAAGATGGGTGGGCCCACTGAAAGGGCTCAACAATTAACAGCATTGTCTCTTCTTCCAGAGAACGTGGGATCAACTACCAGCAACTATATGGTGGCCCATCTCAAGTTCCAGGGGATAAGATAGACAGACAGACAGACAGAGATAAGGATGGCAGGCCTGCCTGATTTTTCTTTCTTTCTTATCCTTTTAAAAAATGTTTATTTATTTGTTTATTTGTTTATTTATTTATTTATTTATTTATTTATCAGATATAAGTACACTGTAGCTGTCTTCAGACTCTCCAGAAGAGGGTGTCAGATTCTGGAGAATCTATATCCCTCTTATGGTCTGCATATGATGTACATGAACACAGCCTCACATATACTTCTAAAAATTTAAAGATGGGTGGGGCCACTGAAAGGGCTCAAAAATTAACAGCATTGTCTCCTCTTCCAGAGAACCTGGGATCAACTACCAGCAACTATATGGTGGCCCATCTCGAGTCCAAGGGGATCAGACAGACTGTAGACAGACAGAAAGACAGACAGAGATAAGGATGGCAGGCCTGCCTGGTCTTTCTTTCTTTCTTATCCTGTTTAAAAAATGTTTATTTATTTATTTATTTATTTATTTATTTATTTATTTAATATAAGTACACTGTAGCTGTCTTCAGACACTCCAGAAGGGGTGTCAGATTCTGGAGAATCTAAATCACATTTATGGTCTGCATAAGATGTACATAAACACAGCCTCACATATACTTCTAAATATTTAAAGATGGGTGGCGCCACTGAAAGGGCACAACAATTAACAGCATTGTATCCTCTTCCAGAGAACCTGGGATCAACTACCAGCAACACTATGGTGGCCCATCTACAGTTCCAGGGTATCAGACAGACAGACAGACAGAAAGACAGACAGACAGAGATAAGGGTGGCAGGCCTGCCCAGTCTTTCTTACTTTCTTATCCTTTTAAAAAAATGTTTATTTATTTATTTATTTATTTATTTATGTATTTATTAGATATAAGTAAACTGTAGCTGTCTTCAGACACTCCAGAAGAGGGTGTCAGATTCTGGAGAATCTAAATCCCTCTTATGGTCTGCATATGATGTACATAAACACAGCCTCACATATACTTCTAAAATTTTAAAGATGGGTGGAGCCACAGAAAGGGCTCAACAATTAACAGCATTGTCTCCTCTTCCAGAGAACCTTGGATAAACTACCAGCAACTATATGGTGGCCCATCTCCAGTTCTAGGGTATCACACAGACAGACAGACAGACAGAGATAAGGGTGGCAGGCTTGCCTGGTCTTTCTTTCTGTCTTATCCTTTTTAAAAAATGTTTATTTATTTATTTATTTATTTATTTATTTATTTATTTATTTATGTATTTATTAGATATAAGTACACTGTAGCTGTCTTCAGAAAATACAGAAGAGGGTGTCAGATTCTGGAGAATCTAAATCCCTCTTATGGTCTGCATATGATGTACATAAACACAGCCTCACATACCCTTCTAAAAATTTAAAGATGGGTGGGGCCACTTAAAGGGCTCAACAATTAACAGCATTGTCTCCTCTTCCAGAGAACCTGGGATCAACTACCAGCAACTATATGGTGGCCTATCTCCAGTTCCAAAGGATCATATAGATAGACAGACAGACAGACAGAGATAAGGATGGCAGGACTTCCTGGTGTTTCTTTCTTTCTTATCCTTTTTAAAAAATGTTTATTTATTTATTTATTCATGTATTTATTATATTTACGTACACTGTAGCTGTCTTCAGACACTCCAGAAGAGGGTGTCAGTTTCTGGAGAATCTAAATCACTCTTATGGTCTGAATATGATGTACATAAACACAGCCTCAGATATACTTATAAAAATTTAATGAAGGGTGGGGCCACTGAAAGGGCTCAATAATTTACAGCATTGTCTCCTCTTCCAGAGAACCTTGGATAAACAACCAGCAACTTTATGGTGGCCCATACCAGTACCAGAGGATCAGACAGACAGACAGGCAGACAGACAGAGATAAGGATGGCAGGCCTGCCAGGTCTTTCTTTCTTTCTTGTCCTTTTTAAAAAATGTTTATTTATTTATGTATTTATTATATATAAGTACTCTGTAGCTATCTACAGACACTCCAGAAGAGGGTGTCAGATTCTAAAGAATCTAAAACCATCTTATGGTCTGCATATGATGTACATAAACACAGCCTCAGATATACTTCTAAAAATTTAAAGATGGGTGGGGCCACTGAAAGGGCTCAACAATTAACAGCATTGTCTCCTCTTCCAGAGAACCTGGGATCAACTACCAGCAACTATATGGTGACCTATCTTCAGTTCCAAAGGATCATATAGAGAGATAGACAGACAGACAGAAATGAGGATGGCAGGCCTGCCTGGTCTTTCTTTCTTTCTTATCCATTTGAAAAAATGTTTACTTATTAATTAATTAATTAATTAATTCATTTATTTATTAGATATAAGTACACTGTAGCTGTCTTCAGACACTCCAGAAAAGGGTGTGAGATTCTGGAGAATCTAAATACCTCTTATGGTCTGCATATGATGTACATAAACACAGACTCAAGTATACTTCTAAAAATTTAAAGATGGGTGGGGCCAAAGAATGGGCTCAACAATTAACAGTGTTGTCTCCTCTTCCAGAGAACCTGGGATCAACTACCAGCAACTATATGGTGGCCCATATGCAGTTCCAGGGATCAGACAGACAGACAGACAGACAGAGATAAGGATGGCAGGCCTGCCTGGTCTTTCTTTCTTACTTATCCTGTTTAAAAAATGTTTATTTATTTATTTATTTATTTATTTATGTATTTATTAGATATAAGTACACTGTAGCTGTCTTCAGACACTCCAGAAGAGGGTGTCAGATTCTGGAGAATTTAAATCACTCTTATGGTCTGCATATGATGTACATAAATACAGCCTCACATTTACCTCTAAAAATTTAAAGATGGGTGGGGCCACTGAGAGGGCTCAACAATTAACAGCATTGTCTCCTCTTCCAGAGAACATTGGATAAACTACCAGCAACTATATGGTGGCCCATCTCCAGTTCCAGGGTATCAGACAGACAGACAGAGAGACAGAGATAAGGATGGAGGCCTGCCTGGTCTTTCTTTCTTTCTTATCCTTTTAAAAAAATGTTTATTTATTTGTTTATTTGTTTATTTATTAATTTATTTATTTATTTATTTATTTATCAGATATAAGTACACTGTAGCTGTCTTCAGACTCTCCAGAAGAGGGTGTCAGATTCTGGAGAATCTATATCACTCTTATGGTCTGCATATGATGTACATGAACACAGCCTCACATATACTTCTAAAAATTTATAGATGGGTGGGGCCACTGAAAGGGCTCAAAAATTAACAGCATTGTCTCCTCTTCCAGAGAACCTGGGATCAACTACCAGCAACTATATGGTGGCCCATCTCGAGTCCAAGGGGATCAGACAGACTGTAGACAGACAGAAAGACAGACAGAGATAAGGATGGCAGGCCTGCCTGGTCTATCTTTATTTATTATCCTGTTTAAAAAATGTTTATTTATTTATTTATTTATTTATTTATTTATTTATTTGATATAAGTACACTGTAGCTGTCTTCAGACACTCTAGAAGAGGGTCTCATCTTCTGGAGAATCTAAATCCCTCTTATGGTCTTCATATGATGTACATAAACACAGCCTCAGATATACTTCTAAAAATTTAAAGATGGGTGGGCCCACTGAAAGGGCTCAACAATTAACAGCATTGTCTCTTCTTCCAGAGAACGTGGGATCAACTACCAACAACTATATGGTGGCCCATCTCAAGTTCCAGGGGATAAGACAGACAGACAGACAGACAGAGATAAGGATGTCAGGCCTGCCTGATTTTTCTTTCTTTCTTATCCTTTTAAAAAATGTTTATTTATTTGTTTATTTGTTTATTTATTTATTTATTTATTTATTTATTTATCAGATATAAGTACACTGTAGCTGTCTTCAGACTCTCCAGAAGAGGGTGTCAGATTCTGGAGAATCTATATCCCTCTTATGGTCTGCATATGATGTACATGAACACAGCCTCACATATACTTCTAAAAATTTAAAGATGGGTGGGGCCACTGAAAGGGCTCGAAAATTAACAGCATTGTCTCCTCTTCCAGAGAACCTGGGATCAACTACCAGCAACTATATGGTGGCCCATCTCGAGTCCAAGGTGATCAGACAGACTGTAGACACACAGAAAGACAGACAGAGATAAGGATGGCAGGCCTGCCTGGTCTTTCTTTCTTTCTCATCCTGTTTAAAAAATGTTTATTTATTTATTTATTTATTTATTTATTTATTTATTTATTTAATATAAGTACACTGTAGCTGTCTTCAGACACTCCAGAAGAGGGTGTCAGATTCTGGAGAATCTAAATCACATTTATGGTCTGCATAAGATGTACATAAACACAGCCTCACATATACTTCTAAATATTTAAAGATGGGTGGCGCCACTGAAAGGGCTCAACAATTAACAGCATTGTATCCTCTTCCAGAGAACCTGGGATCAACTACCAGCAACACTATGGTGGCCCATCTACAGTTCCAGGGTATCAGACAGACAGACAGACAGACAGACAGATAAAGGGTGGCAGGTCTGCCCGGTCTTTCTTACTTTCTTATCCTTTTTAAAAAATGTTTATTTATTTATTTATTCATTTATTTATTTATTTATTTATTTATTTATGTATTTATTAGATATAAGTAAACTGTAGCTGTCTTCAGACACTCCAGAAGAGGGTGTCAGATTCTGGAGAATCTAAATCCCTCTTATGGTCTGCATATGATGTACATAAACACAGCCTCAAATATACTTCTAAAATTTTAAAGATGGGTGGGGCCACAGAAAGGGCTCAACAATTAACAGCATTGTCTCCTCTTCCAGAGAACCTTGGATAAACTACCAGCAACTATATGGTGGCCCATCTCCAGTTCTAGTGTATCACACAGACAGACAGACAGACAGAGATAAGGGTGGCAGGCTTTCCTGGTCTTTCTTTCTGTCTTATCCTTTTTAAAAAATGTTTATTTATTTATTTATTTATTTATTTATTTATTTATTTATTTATGTATTTATTAGATATAAGTACACTGTAGCTGTCTTCAGAAAATACAGAAGAGGGTGTCAAATTCTGGAGAATCTGAATCCCTCTTATGGTCTGCATATGATGTACATAAACACAGCCTCACATACCCTTCTAAAAATTTAAAGATGGGTGGGGCCACTGAAAGGGCTCAACAATTAACAGCATTGTCTCCTCTTCCAGAGAACCTGGGATCAACTACCAGCAACTATATGGTGGCCTATCTCCAGTTCCAAAGGATCATATAGATAGACAGACAGACAGACAGAGATAAGGATGGCAGGACTTCCTGGTGTTTCTTTCTTTCTTATCCTTTTTAAAAAATGTTTATTTATTTATTTATTCATGTATTTATTATATTTACGTACACTGTAGCTGTCTTCAGACACTCCAGAAGAGGGTGTCAGTTTCTGGAGAATCTAAATCACTCTTATGGTCTGAATATGATGTACATAAACACAGCCTCAGATATACTTATAAAAATTTAATGAAGGGTGGGGCCACTGAAAGGGCTCAATAATTTACAGCATTGTCTCCTCTTCCAGAGATCCTGGGATCAACTACCAGCAACTATATGGTGGCCCATATCCAGTATCAGAGGATCAGACAGACAGACAGACAGAGAGACAGAGATAAGGATGGCAGGCCTGCCTGGTCTTTCTTTCTTCCTTATCCTTTTTAAAAAATGTTTATTTACTTATTTATTTATTTATTTATTTATTTATTTATTTATTTATTTATTTATTTGATATAAGTACACTGTAGCTGTCTGCAGACACTCCAGAAGAGGGTGTCAGATACTGGAGACTCTAAATCCCTCTTGTGGTCTGCATATGATGTACATAAACAGAGACTCACATATACTTCTAAAAATTTAAAAATGGGTGGGGCCACTGAAAGGGCTCAACAATTAACAGTTTTGTCTCCTCTTTCAGAGAACCTGGGATCAACTACCAGCACCTATATGGTGGCCTATCTCCAGTTCCAGGGGATCAGACAGACAGAGAGACAGACAGACAGAGATAAGGATGGCAGGCCTGCCTGGTCTTTCTTTCTTTCTTATCCTTTTTAAAAAATGTTTATTTATTTATTTATTTATTTATTTATTTATTTATTTATTTATGTATATATTTATTAGATATAAATACACTCTAGCTGTCTTCAGACACTCCAGAAGAGGGTGTCAGATTCTGGAAAATCTAAATCCCTCTTAAAGTCTGCATATGATGTACATAAACACAGCCTCACATACACTTCTAAAAATTTAAGGATGGGTGGGGCCACTGAAAGGGCTGAAAAATTAACAGCATTGTCTCCTCTTCCAGAGAACTTGGGAACAACTACTAGCAACTATATGGTGGCCCATCTCCAGTTCCCGGAGATCAGATAGACAGACAGACGGACAGACAGACAGATAGAGATATGGATGGAAGGCCTGCCTGGTCTTTCTTATTTTCTTATCCTGTTTAAATAATGTTTATTTGTTTATTTATTTATTTATTTATTTATTTATTTATTTATTTATTTATTAGATATAAGTACACTGTAGCTGTCTTCAGACACTCCAGAAGAGGGTGTCATTTTCTGATGAATCTAAATCCCTCTTCTGGTGTGCATATGATGTACATAAACACAGCCTCACATACACTTCTAAAAATTTAAAGATGGGTAGGGCCACTTAAAGGGCTCAACATTAACAGCATTGTCTCCTCTTCCAGAGAACCTGGGATCAACTATGAGCAACTATATGGTGGCCCATCTCCAGTTCCCGTGGATCAGATAGACAGACAGACAGACAGACAGAGATATTGATGGCAGGCCGCCTGGTCTTTCTTTCTTTCTTATCCTTTTAAAAAAATCTTTATTTATTTATTTATTTATTTATTTATTTATTTTTTATTTATTTATTTATGTATTTATTAGATATAAGTACACTGTAGCTGTCTTCAGACACTCCAGTAGAGGGTGTCTGATTCTGGAGAATCTAAATCCTCTTATAATCTGCATATGATGTACATAAACACAGCCTCAAGTATACTTCTAAAAATTTAAAGAAGTGTGGGGCCACTGAAATGGCTCAACAATTAACAGCATTGTCTCCTCTTCCAGAGAACCTGGGATCAACTACCAGCAACTATATGGTGGCCCATCTCGAGTCCAAGGGGATCAGACAGACTGTAGACAGACAGAAAGACAGACAGAGATAAGGATGGCAGGCCTGCCTGGTCTTTCTTTCTTTCTTATCCTGTTTAAAAAATGTTTATTTATTTATTTATTTATTTATTTATTTATTTATTTATTTAATATAAGTACACTGTAGCTGTCTTCAGACACTCCAGAAGAGGGTGTCAGATTCTGGAGAATCTAAATCACATTTATGGTCTGCATAAGATGTACATAAACACAGCCTCACATATACTTCTAAATATTTAAAGATGGGTGGCGCCACTGAAAGGGCTCAACAATTAACAGCATTGTATCCTCTTCCAGAGAACCTGGGATCAACTACCAGCAACACTATGGTGGCCCATCTACAGTTCCAGGGTATCAGACAGACAGACAGACAGACAGACAGACAGAGATAAGGGTGGCAGGCTTACCCGGTCTTTCTTACTTTCTTATCCTTTTAAAAAAATGTTTATTTATTTATTTATTTATTTATTCATTTATTTATTTATTTATTTATGTATTTATTAGATATAAGTAAACTGTAGCTGTCTTCAGACACTCCAGAAGAGGGTGTCAGATTCTGGAGAATCTAAATCCCTCTTATGGTCTGCATATGATGTACATAAACACAGCCTCACATATACTTCTAAAATTTTAAAGATGGGTGGAGCCACAGAAAGGGCTCAACAATTAACAGCATTGTCTCCTCTTCCAGAGAACCTTGGATAAACTACCAGCAACTATATGGTGGCCCATCTCCAGTTCTAGGGTATCACACAGACAGACAGACAGACAGAGATAAGGGTGGCAGGCTTGCCTGGTCTTTCTTTCTGTCTTATCCTTTTTAAAAAATGTTTATTTATTTATTTATTTATTTATTTATTTATTTATTTATTTATTTATGTATTTATTAGATATAAGTACACTGTAGCTGTCTTCAGAAAATACAGAAGAGGGTGTCAGATTCTGGAGAATCTAAATCCCTCTTATGGTCTGCATATGATGTACATAAACACAGCCTCACATACCCTTCTAAAAATTTAAAGATGGGTGGGGCCACTGAAAGGGCTCAACAATTAACAGCATTGTCTCCTCTTCCAGAGAACCTGGGATCAACTACCAGCAACTATATGGTGGCCTATCTCCAGTTCCAAAGGATCATATAGATAGACAGACAGACAGACAGAGATAAGGATGGCAGGATTTCCTGGTGTTTCTTTCTTTCTTATCCTTTTTAAAAAATGTTTATTTATTTATTTATTCATGTATTTATTATATTTACGTACACTGTAGCTGTCATCAGACACTCCAGAAGAGGGTGTCAGTTTCTGGAGAATCTAAATCACTCTTATGGTCTGAATATGATGTACATAAACACAGCCTCAGATATACTTATAAAAATTTAATGAAGGGTGGGGCCACTGAAAGGGCTCAATAATTTACAGCATTGTCTCCTCTTCCAGAGAACCTTGGATAAACTACCAGGAACTATATGGTGGCCCATATCCAGTACCAGAGGATCAGACAGACAGACAGGCAGACAGACAGAGATAAGGATGGAGGCCTGCCTGGTCTTTCTTTCTTTCTTATACTTTAATAAAATGTTTATTTATTTATTTATTTATTTATTTATTTATTTATTTATTTATTAGAAATAAGTACACTGTAGCTGTCTTCAGACACTCTAGAAGAGGGTCTCATCTTCTGGAGAATCTAAATCCCTCTTATGGTCTTCATATGATGTACATAAACACAGCCTCACATATACTTCTAAAAATTTAAAGATGGGTGTGCCCACTGAAAGGGCTCACCAATTAACAGCATTGTCTCTTCTTCCAGAGAACGTGGGATCAACTACCAGCAACTATATGGTGGCCCATCTCAAGTTCCAGGGGATAAGATAGACAGACAGACAGACAGAGATAAGGATGGCAGGCCTGCCTGATTTTTCTTTCTTTCTTATCCTTTTAAAAAATGTTTATTTATTTGTTTATTTGTTTATTTATTTATTTATTTATTTATTTATTTATCAGATATAAGTACACTGTAGCTGTCTTCAGACTCTCCAGAAGAGGGTGTCAGATTCTGGAGAATCTATATCCCTCTTATGGTCTGCATATGATGTACATGAACACAGCCTCACATATACTTCTAAAAATTTAAAGATGGGTGGGGCCACTGAAAGGGCTCAAAAATTAACAGCATTGTCTCCTCTTCCAGAGAACCTGGGATCAACTACCAGCAACTATATGGTGGCCCATCTCGAGTCCAAGGGGATCAGACAGACTGTAGACAGACAGAAAGACAGACAGAGATAAGGATGGCAGGCCTGCCTGGTCTTTCTTTCTTTCTTATCCTGTTTAAAAAATGTTTATTTATTTATTTATTTATTTATTTATTTATTTATTTATTTATTTATTTATTTATTTATTTGATATAAGTACACTGTAGCTGTCTTCAGACACTCCAGAAGAGGGTGTCAGATTCTGGAGAATCTAAATCACATTTATGGTCTGCATAAGATGTACATAAACACAGCCTCACATATACTTCTAAATATTTAAAGATGGGTGGCGCCACTGAAAGGGCTCAACAATTAACAGCATTGTATCCTCTTCCAGAGAACCTGGGATCAACTACCAGCAACACTATGGTGGCCCATCTACAGTTCCAGGGTATCAGACAGACAGACAGACAGACAGACAGAGATAAGGGTGGCAGGCCTGCCCGGTCTTTCTTACTTTCTTATCCTTTTTAAAAAATGTTTATTTATTTATTTATTCATTTATTTATTTATTTATTTATTTATTTATTTATTTATTTATTAGATATAAGTAAACTGTAGCTGTCTTCAGACACTCCAGAAGAGGGTGTCAGATTCTGGAGAATCTAAATCCCTCTTATGGTCTGCATATGATGTACATAAACACAGCCTCAAATATACTTCTAAAATTTTAAAGATGGGTGGGGCCACAGAAAGGGCTCAACAATTAACAGCATTGTCTCCTCTTCCAGAGAACCTTGGATAAACTACCAGCAACTATATGGTGGCCCATCTCCAGTTCTAGGGTATCACACAGACAGACAGACAGACAGAGATAAGGGTGGCAGGCTTTCCTGGTCTTTCTTTCTGTCTTATCCTTTTAAAAAAATGTTTATTTATTTATTTATTTATTTATTTATTTATTTATGTATTTATTAGATATAAGTACACTGTAGCTGTCTTCAGAAAATACAGAAGAGGGTGTCAGATTCTGGAGAATCTGAATCCCTCTTATGGTCTGCATATGATGTACATAAACACAGCCTCACATACCCTTCTAAAAATTTAAAGATGGGTGGGGCCACTGAAAGGGCTCAACAATTAACAGCATTGTCTCCTCTTCCAGAGAACCTGGGATCAACTACCAGCAACTATATGGTGGCCTATCTCCAGTTCCAAAGGATCATATAGATAGACAGACAGACAGACAGAGATAAGGATGGCAGGACTTCCTGGTGTTTCTTTCTTTCTTATCCTTTTTAAAAAATGTTTATTTATTTATTTATTCATGTATTTATTATATTTACGTACACTGTAGCTGTCTTCAGACACTCCAGAAGAGGGTGTCAGTTTCTGGAGAATCTAAATCAATCTTATGGTCTGAATATGATGTACATAAACACAGCCTCAGATATACTTATAAAAATTTAATGAAGGGTGGGGCCACTGAAAGGGCTCAATAATTTACAGCATTGTCTCCTCTTCCAGAGATCCTGGGATCAACTACCAGCAACTATATGGTGGCCCATATCCAGTATCAGAGGATCAGACAGACAGACAGACAGACAGACAGAGATAAGGATGGCAGGCCTGCCTGGTCTTACTTTCTTCCTTATCCTTTTTAAAAAATGTTTATTTACTTATTTATTTATTTATTTATTTATTTAATTATTTGATATAAGTACACTGTAGCTGTCTGCAGACACTCCAGAAGAGGGTGTCAGATACTGGAGACTCTAAATCCCTCTTGTGGTCTGCATATGAAGTACATAAACAGAGACTCACATATACTTCTAAAAATTTAAAAATGGGTGGGGCCACTGAAAGGGCTCAACAATTAACAGTATTGTCTCCTCTTTCAGAGAACCTGGGATCAACTACCAGCACCTATATGATGGCCTATCTCCAGTTCCAGGGGATCAGACAGACAGAGAGACAGACAGACAGAGATAAGGATGGCAGGCCTGCCTGGTCTTTCTTTCTTTCTTATCCTTTTTAAAAAATGTTTATTTATTTATTTATTTATTTATTTATTTATTTATTTATATATTTATTAGATATAAATACACTCTAGCTGTCTTCAGACACTCCAGAAGAGGGTGTCAGATTCTGGAAAATCTAAATCCCTCTTAAAGTCTGCATATGATGTACATAAACACAGCCTCACATACACTTCTAAAAATTTAAGGATGGGTGGGGCCACTGAAAGGGCTGAAAAATTAACAGCATTGTCTCCTCTTCCAGAGAACCTGGGAACAACTACTAGCAACTATATGGTGGCCCATCTCCAGTTCCCGGAGATCAGATAGACAGACAGACGGACAGACAGACAGATAGAGATATGGATGGAGGCCTGCCTGGTCTTTCTTTCTTTCTTATCCTGTTTAAATAATGTTTATTTGTTTATTTATTTATTTATTTATTTATTTATTTATTTATTAGATATAAGTACACTGTAGCTGTCTTCAGACACTCCAGAAGAGGGTGTCATTTTCTGATGAATCTAAATCCCTCTTCTGGTGTGCATATGATGTACATAAACACAGCCTCACATACAATTCTAAAAATTTAAAGATGGGTAGGGCCACTTAAAGGGCTCAACATTAACAGCATTGTCTCCTCTTCCAGAGAACCTGGGATCAACTATGAGCAACTATATGGTGGCCCATCTCCAGTTCCCGTGGATCAGATAGACAGACAGACAGACAGACAGAGATATTGATGGCAGGCCGCCTGGTCTTTCTTTCTTTCTTATCCTTTTAAAAAAATCTTTATTTATTTATTTATTTATTTATTTATTTATTTATTTATTTATGTATTTATTAGATATAAGTACACTGTAGCTGTCTTCAGACACTCCAGTAGAGGGTGTCTGATTCTGGAGAATCTAAATCCTCTTATAATCTGCATATGATGTACATAAACACAGCCTCAAGTATACTTCTAAAAATTTAAAGAAGTGTGGGGCCACTGAAATGGCTCAACAATTAACAGCATTGTCTCCTCTTCCAGAGAACCTTGGATCAACTACCAGCATCTATATGGTGGCCCATCTCCAGTTCCCTGGGATCAGATAGACAGACAAACATACAGACAGAGATATGGATGGAAGGCCTGCCTGGTCTTTCTTTCTTTCTTATCCTTTTAAAAAAATGTTTATTTATTTATTTATTTATTTATCTATTTATTTATTTATTAGATATCAGTACACTGTAGCTGTCTTCAGACACTCCAGAAGAGGGTGTCAGATTCTGGAGAATCTAAATCCCTCTTATGGTCTGCATATGATGTACATAAACACAGCCTCACATACACTTCTAAATATTTAAAGATGTTTGGGACCACTGAAAGGTCTCAACAATTAACAGCATTGTCTTCTCTTCCAGAGAACCTGGGATCAACTACCAGCAACTATATGGTGGCCCATATCCAGTATCAGAGGATCAGACAAACAGACAAACAAACAGACAGAGATAAGGATGGCAGGCCTGCCAGGTCTTTGTTTCTTTCTTATTTTTTTTAAAAAATGTTTATTTATTTATTTATTTATTTATTTATATATTTATTTATGTATGTATTTATTCGATATAAGTACACTGTAGCTGTCTTCAGATACTCCAGTAGAGGGTTTCAGATTCTGGAGAATCTAAATCCCTCTTATGGTCTGCATATGATGTACATGAACAGAGACTCAAATATACTTTTAAAAATTTAAAGATGGGTGGGGCCACTGAAAGGGCTCAAAATTAACAGCATTGTCTGCTCTTCCAGAGAACCTGGGATCAACTACCAGCACCTATATGGTGGCCCATCTCCAGTTCCAGGGGATCAGACAGACAGAGAGACAGACAGACAGAGATAAGGATGGCAGGCCTGCCTGGTCTTTCTTTCTTTCTTATCCTTTTTAAAAAAAGTTTATTTATTTATTTATGTATATATTTATTAGATATAAGTACACTGTAGCTGTCTTCAGACACTCCAGAAGAGGTTGTCAGATTTTGGAGAATCTAAATCCCTCTTATGGTCTGCATATGATGTATATAAACACAGCCTCACATACACTTCTAAAAATTTAAAGATGGGTTGAGCCACTTAAAGGGCTCAACAAATAACAGCATTGTCTCCTCTTCCAGAGATCCTGGTATCAACTACCAGCAAGTATATGATGGACCATCTCAAGTTCCAGGGGATCAGACAGACAGACATACAGACAGAGATATGGATGGAAGGCCTGCCTGGTCTTTCTTTATTTCTTATCCATTTTAAAAAATTTTTATTTATTTATTTATTTATTTATTTATTTATTTATTTATTTATTTATTTATTAGATATAAATACACTGTAGCTGTCTTCAGACACTCCAGAAGAGGGTGTCAGATTCTGGAGAATCTAAATCCCTCTTAAGGTCTGCATATGATGTACATAAACACAGCCTCACATACACTTCTAAAATTTTAAGGATGGGTGGGGCCACTGAAAGGGCTCAACAATTACCAGCATTGTCTCCTCTTCCAGAGAACCTGGGACCACCTACCAGCAACTATATGGTGGCCCATCTCCAGTTGCAGGGAATCAGACAGAGAGATAGACAGACATATAGAGATAAGGATGACAGGCCTGCCAGGTCTTTCTTTCTTTCTTATCCTTTTTAAAAAACGTTTGTTTATTTATTTATTTATTTATATATTTATTTATTTATGTGTTTATTAGATATAAGTACACATTAGCTGTCTTCAGTCACTTCAGAAGAGGGTGTCAGTTTCTGGAGAATCTAAATCTCTTTTATGATCTGCATATCATGTACATAAACACAGCCTCAGATACTCTTCTAAAAATTTAAAGATGAGTGGGGCCACTGAAAGGGCTCAACAATTAACAGCATTGTCTCCTCTTCCAGAGAACCTGGGTTCAACTACCACCAACTATATGGTGGCCGATCTCCAGTTACAGGAGATCAGACAGACAGACAGACAGACAGAGATAAGGATGGCAGGCCTGCCTGGTCTTTCTTTTTTTCTTATCCTTTTAAAAAAATGTTTATTTATTTAATTATTCAGGTATTTATTATATATAAGTATACTGTAGCTGTCTTCATTTACTCCAGAAGAGGGTGTAGGATTCTGGAGAATCTAAATCCCTCTTATGGTCTGCATATGATGTATATAAACACAGCCTCACATATACTTCTAAAAAATTAAAGATGGGTGGGATCACTGGAAGGGCTCAACAATTAACAGCATTGTCTCCTCTCCAGAGAACCTGGGATGAAATACCAGCAACTATATGGTGGCCCATCTCGAGTTCCAGGGTATCAGACAGATGTCAGACAGACAGAGAGACAGACAGAGATAAGAATGGCAGGCCTGCCTGGTCTTTCTTTCTTTCTTATCCTTTTAAAAAAATGTTTAATTATTTATTTATTTATGTATTTATTAGACATCAGTACACTGTAGCTGTCTTTAGACACTCCAGTAGAGGGTGTCAGATTCTGGAGAATCTAAATCCTCTTATAATCTGCATATGATGTACATAAACACAGCCTCAGGTATACTTCTAAAAATTTAAAGAAGTGTGGGGCCACTGAAAGGGCTCAACAATTAAAAGCATTGTCTCCTCTTCCAGAGAACCTTGGATCAACTACCAGCAACTATATGGTGGCCCATCTCCAGTTCCCGGGGATCAGATAGACAGACAGACAGACAGACATAGATATAGATGGAAGGCCTGCCTGGTCTTTCTTTCTTTCTTATCCTTTTTAAAAAAATGTTTATTTATTTATTTATTTATTTATCTATTTGTTTACTACATATAAGTAGACTGTAGCTGTCTTCAGACACTCCAGAAGAGGGTGTCAGATTCTGGAGAATCTAAATCTCTCTTATGGTCTGCTTATGATGTACATAAACACAGCCTCACATATACTTCTAAATATTTAAAGATGGATGGGACCACTGAAAGGTCTCAACAATTAACAGCATTGTCTCCTCTTCCATAGAACCTGGGATCAACTACCAGCAACTATATGGTGGCCCATCTGCAGTTCCAGGGGATCAGACAGACAGACAGACAGACAGAGATAAGGATGGCAGGCCTGCCTGGTCTTTCTTTCTTACTTATCCAGTTTAAAAAAATGTTATTTATTTATTTATTTATTTATTTATTTATTTATATAATCATTTATATATTTATGTATTTATTATATATAAGTACACAGTAGCTGTCTTCAGACACTCCAGAAGAGGGTGTCAAATTCAGGAAAATCTAAATCCCTCTTATGGTCTGCATATGATGTACATAATCACAGACTCACATATACTTCTAAAAATTTAAAGATGGGTGGGGCCACTGAAAAGGCTCAACAATTAACAGCATTGGGTCCTCTTCCAGAGAACCTGGGATCAACTACCAGCACCTATATGGTGGCCCATCTCCAGTTACAGGGGATCAGACAGACAGACAGACAGACAGAGATAAGGATGGCAGGCCTGCCTGGACATTCTTTCTTTCTTATCCTTTAAAAAAATGTTTATTTACTTATTTATTTATTTATTTATTTATTTATTTATTTATGTATTTATTAGATATAAGTACACTGTAGCTGTCCTCTGACACTCCAGTAGAGGGTGTCACATTCTGCAGAATCTAAATCCCTCTTATGGTCTGCATATGATGTACATAAACACAGCCTCACATATACTTCGAAAATTTAAAGAAGGGTGGGGCCACTGAAAAAGCTCAACAATTAACAGCATTGTCTCCTCTTCCAGAGTACCTGGGATCAACTACCAGCAACTATGTAGTGGCCTAACTCCAGTTCTCAGGGATCAGACAGAGAGACAGACAGAGAGAGATAAGGTTGGCAGGCCTGCCTGGTCTTTCTTTCTTTCTTATCCTTTTTAAAAAATGTTTATTTAATTATTTATTTATGTATTTATTTGATATCAGTACACAGTACCTGTCTTCAGACACTCCAGAAGAGGGTGTCAGATTCTGGAGAATCTAAATCCCTCTTATGGTCTGCATATAATGTACATAAACACAGCCTCACATATACTTCTAAAAATTTAAAGATGGGTGGGACCACTGAAAGGTCTCAACAATTAATAGCATTGTCTCCTCTTCCATAGAACCTGGGATCAACTACCAGCAACTATATGGTGGCCCATATCCAGTATCAGAGGATCAGACAGACAGACAGACAGACAGACAGACAGAGATAAGGATGGCAGGCCTGCCAGGTCTTCTTTCTTTCTTATCCTTTTTAAAAAATGTTTAATTATTTATTTATTTATGTATTTATTAGATATAAGTACACTGTAGCTGTCTTCAGACACTCCAGAAGAGGGTGTCAGATTCTGGAGAATCTAAATCCCTCTTATGGTCTGCATATGATGTACTTAAACACAGCCTCACATATACTTCTAAAAATTTAAAGAAGGGTGGGGCCACTGAAAAAGCTCAACAATTAACAGCATTGTCTCCTCTTCCAGAGAACCAGGGAACAACTACCAGCAACTATATGGTGGCCCATCTCCAGTTCTCAGGGATCAGACAGACAGACAAACAGACAGATCTAAGGATGGCAGGCCTGCCGTTTCTTACTTTCTTTCTTTCTTATCCTTTTAAAAAATGTATATTTAATTATTTATTTATGTATTTATTAGATATAAGTACACAGTAGCTGTCTTCAGACACTCCAGAAGAGGGTTTCAGATTCTGGAGAATCTAAATCCCTCTTATGGTCTGCACATGATGTACCTAAACACAGCCTCACATATACTTCTAAAAATTTAAAGATGGGTGGGACAACTGAAAGGGCTCAACAATTAACATCATTGTCTCCTCTTCCAGAGAACCTGGGATCAACTACCAGCAACTATATGGTGGCCCATCTGCAGTTCCAGGGGATCAGACAGTCAGACAGACAGACAGAGATAAGGATGGCATGCCTGCCTGGTCTTTCTTTCTTACTTATCCTGTTTTAAAAAAGTTTATTTATTTATTTATTTATTTATATATTTATGTATTTATTATATATAAGTACACAGTAGCTGTCTTCAGACACTCCAGAAGAGGGTGTCAAATTCAGGAAAATCTAAATCCCTCTTATGGTCTACATATGATGTACATAAACACAGACTCACATATACTTCTAAAAATTTAAAGATGGGTGGGGCCACTGAAAAGGCTCAACAATTAACAGCATTGAGTCCTCTTCCAGAGAACCTGGGATCAACTACCAGCACCTATATGGTGGCCCATCTCCAGTTCCAGGGGATCAGACAGACAGATAGACAGACAGAGATAAGGATGGCAGGCCTGCCTGGTCTTTCTTTCTTTCTTATTCTTTAAAAAAATGTATATTTACATATTTATTTATTTATTTATTTATTTATTTATTTATTTATTAGATATAAGTACACTGTAGCTGTCTTCTGACACTCCAGTAGAGGGTGTCACATTCTGCAGAATCTAAATCCCTCTTATGGTCTGCATAGGATGTACATAAACACAGCCTCACATATACTTCAAAAATTTAAAGAAGGGTGGGGCCACTGAAAAAGCTCAACAATTAACAGCATTGTCTCCATTTCCAGAGAACCTGGGATCAACTACCAGCAACTATATAGTGGCCCATCTCCAGTTCTCAGGGATCAGACAGACAGACAGACAGACAGACAGAGATAAGGATGGCAGGCCTGCCTGGTCTTTCTTTCTTTCTTATCCTTTTTAAAAAATGTTTATTTAATTATTTATTTATGTATTTATTAGATATAAGTACACAGTAGCTGTCTTCGGACACTCCAGAAGAGGGTTTCAGATTCTGGAGAATCTAAATCCCTCTTATGGTCTGCACATGATGTACCTAAACACAGCCTCACATATACTTCTAAAAATTTAAAGATGGGTGGGACCACTGAAAGGGCTCAACAATTAACATCATTGTCTCCTCTTCCAGAGAACCTGGGATCAACTACCAGCAACTATATGGTGGCCCATCTGCAGTTCCAGGGGATCAGACAGTCAGACAGACAGACAGAGATAAGGATGGCATGCCTGCCTGGTCTTTCTTTCTTACTTATCCTGTTTTAAAAAAGTTTATTTATTTATTTATTTATTTATTTATTTATATATTTATGTATTTATTATATATAAGTACACAGTAGCTGTCTTCAGACACTCCAGAAGAGGGTGTCAAATTCAGGAAAATCTAAATCCCTCTTATGGTCTACATATGATGTACATAAACACAGACTCACATATACTTCTAAAAATTTAAAGATGGGTGGGGCCACTGAAAAGGCTCAACAATTAACAGCATTGAGTCCTCTTCCAGAGAACCTGGGATCAACTACCAGCACCTATATGGTGGCCCATCTCCAGTTCCAGGGGATCAGACAGACAGATAGACAGACAGAGATAAGGATGGCAGGCCTGCCTGGTCTTTCTTTCTTTCTTATTCTTTAAAAAAATGTTTATTTATTTATTTATTTATTTATTTATTTATTTATTAGATATAAGTAAACTGTAGCTGTCTTCTGACACTCCAGTAGAGGGTGTCACATTCTGCAGAATCTAAATCCCTCTTATGGTCTGCATATGATGTACATAAACACAGCCTCACATATACTTCAAAAATTTAAAGAAGGGTGGGGCCACTGAAAAAGCTCAACAATTTACAGCATTGTCTCCTTTTCCAGAGTACCTGGGATCAACTACCAGCAACTATATAGTGGCCCATCTCCAGTTCTCAGGGATCAGACAGACAGACAGACAGACAGACAGAGATAAGGATGGCAGGCCTGCCTGGTCTTTCTTTCTTTCTTATCCTTTTTAAAAAATGTTTATTTAATTATTTATTTATGTATTTATTAGATATAAGTACACAGTAGCTGTCTTCAGACACTCCAGAAGAGGGTGTCAGATTCTGGAGAATCTAAATCCCTCTTATGGTCTGCATATGATGTACATAAACACAGCCTCACATATACTTCTAAAAATTTAAAGATGGGTGGGACCACTTAAAGGGCTCAACAATTAACATCATTGTTTCCTCTTCCAGAGAACCTGGGATCAACTACCAGCAACTATATGGTGGCCCATCTGCAGTTCCAGGGGATCAGACAGACAGACAGACAGATAGAGATAAGGATGGCAGGCCTGCCTGGTCTTTCTTTCTTTCTTATCCTTTAAAAAAATGTTTATTTATTTATGTATTTATTATATATAAGTACACTGTAGCTGTCTACAGACACTCCAGAAGAGTGTGTCAGATTCTAGAGAATCTAAATCCCTCTTATGGTCTGTGTATGATGTACATAAACACAGCCTCACATATACTGAGCTGAGGTGTCACAGGCCAACTGCTGGAATTTCTGAGTACCACCTAGAGAGAGAAAAGCTATGCTGTGGTTGTTTAATTTATGTATTTTATTATTTCTATTTGTTGTTTTGTTTTGTTTTATTTCTTTTTAGAGAAGGCCTCAGTCTGTAGTTCTGGCTGACCCAGGACTGCCTACCTGTGTTAATTAGGGTTTCACAGCTGAGAACAGACACCAAGAGCAAGGTAAGGCTTAGAAAACCCGACCTTCAGGGGTGGCTCAAGCTCTTTATGAGAGCACTCTGTAGGCAGAGGCAGTCAGTTTCTGAGTTCGAGGCCACCCTGGTGAAAGACTTGGTTAGGCAGGGCTAGGGTAGGCTAGGGTAGGCTAGGGTAGGCTAGGGTAGGCTAGGGTAGGCTAGGGTAGGCTAGGGTAGGCTAGGGTAGGCTAGGGTAGGCTAGGGTAGGCTAGGGTAAGCTAGGGTAGGCTAGGGTAGGCTAGGGTAGGCTAGGCCAGGGTGAGAAGAAAGAAAGAACGAAGGAAGGAAAGAACGAACTGAAAGAAAGGAAGGAAAGAAAAAAAATTTTATAAAAAGTGTTAAAGTTTTTAAAAATTAAAAAAAAAAAAATACCAGATCACCATCACACAGCATTGGCTGTCTTCAGGTGTATCCTTTCAGCCTCCAAAACAAAAAGCAATGGCTGGCTGTCTTCAGGTGTATCCTATTCTCGAGTCTTATTTCCAACCTAAGAGCTGGGCTGAGCTGCCTCATTATGTAATTGCAAACCTTCCTTGGTTTGTCTTTTCCATTTCTAAGACTAACAGGCCTTTTTCTATTTAGAGAATATGCTCATGACTGTACTTTAGATATAGTAAATATAACTGTTGCTTATAAAACTTGTTTTCTAGGAATTTTTAAAGGGCAATGGCAGAGTTTATTTATAAAAAATATTTTGCATTTATTTATTTGTGTGAGTGATGAAGCTCAGGTCTTCAAACTCGTCAGGAGGTATGATTACCTCCCCTCTCTCTCAACCCCTCTCTCTCCTCTCTCAATGATTGTGTAAGAATGTTTTGCATGTGTATGCTGTGCCCACAGACTCCAGAACAGAGTATTAGATCCCCTGGAACTGGAGATGGGCCACCATATATAATACTGGTAATTGAGCCCAGGTTCTCTGGAAGAGGAGACAATGCTCTTAATTGTTGAGCCCTCTCTGTAGACACATCTTTCTTTTTTTTTTTTTTTGAGTATATGTGAGGCTGTGTTTATATACATCATATGCAGACAATAAGAATGATTTAGATTCTTCAGAATCTGACACCCTCTTCTGGACTGTCTGAAGATAGCTACAGCATACTTAAATATAATAAATAAATAAATCTTTAAAAAGAAAAGGAAAAGTAAAAAAGAAAGAACAGGCCTGCCATATGCATGTTCATAGAGGAAAATGGAAGAGACCCCAATCTAACCTAAGCAGGGTGCTTCCTTCTGGATGGTAGCTCACAGTTTCATCCCAGCAAGACAGGCAAATCACTGAGTTCAAGGACAGTAAGGTTCAGGACAGCCAAGGTTAGGAAGGAAAAG
Organism: Mus caroli; assembly: GCF_978045245.1. NCBI lineage: Eukaryota > Metazoa > Chordata > Mammalia > Rodentia > Muridae > Mus > Mus caroli. The sequence goes on from NW_028227342.1 coordinate 567,099, forward strand.
GGTCTATGTTGAGAATACAAACCTACAAAACAACAACTAGGAAAAAGAAGTGACAGTGTAACTTGGGGTAGGGTACCAACAAGAGAAAGCTTTCTGTTACCACTTACAAACACCAGTAGCCTTGCACCATTCTGCCCAGGTCCCTGCCTTCCTTTCTAGGAATTCTAAGGATGCCAGGGGGTGGGGGAATCCAGATTAACTTTTTAATAACAAAGACTTGGTCTTTGATGTCTAGAGGAAGCCCTTCTCAGTGCCTTTAACTACCACTGAACTTTCAGGGCTGTGACTCAACTGTAACAAGGAACAGAGCTAAGAACCTGCAGCCTTTGAAAACAACTATTTTTTTAAAGTGGGGGACACAAATCAGCAGTAGAACCCCTCAGGTTCAGCCATAATACTTGTTAGGGAAACAGCCTCAATGTCGGGAGCTGAGGTCTCATGGGTGAACTGCTTCAAACTCTGAGTATCATTGAAAGAAAGAAAAGATATCATGTGGTTGCTTAATGTATTTATTTTATTATTTCTATTTTTTTGTTTTCTTTTGTTTTGTTTTAGAAAAGGCCTCAGTCTGTAGCTATGGCTGACCTAGGACAGACTACATGTGTTAATTAGGGTTTCACAGTTGAGAAACAGACCATACCTATGTAAGACTTAGAAAACCCAACAGTCAGTGGTGGCTCGAGCTCTTAATGAGAGCACTCTGGAGGGAGAGGAAGTCAGTTTCTGAGTTCGAGGCCAGCCTGGTTAAAGACAGGGATAGGCAGGGCTAGGCAAGGCAGGGATGGGCTAGGCTAGGCTAGACAAGGGGCTGGGCTAGGCAAGGCAAGGGGCTAGGCTAGGCAACTCAAGGGGCTAGGCAAGACAGACAGACAGAGAGAAAGACAGACAAGGATGGAGGACTGCCTGGTTTTTCTTTCTTTCTTATCCCTTTTAAAAATTGTATATTTATTTATTTATTTATTTATTTATTTATTTATTTATTTATTTATGTATTTATTAGATATAAGTACACTGTAGCTGTCTTCAGACACTCCAGAAGAGGGTTTCAGATTCTGGAGAATCTATATCCCTCTTATGGTCTGCATATGATGTACATAAACACAGCCTCACATTTACTTCTAAAAATTTAAAGATGTGTGGGGCCAATGAAAGGGATCAACAATTAACAGCATTGTCTCCTCTTTCAGAGAACCTGGGATTAACTACCAGCAACTATATGGTGGCCCATCTCCAGTTCCAGGGGATCAGACAGACAGACAGACATACAGACTAGGATGGCAGGCCTTCCTGGTTTTTATTACTTTCTTATCCGTTTAAAAATGTTTATTTATTTATTTATGAATTTATTAGATATAAGTACACTGTAGCTGTCTTCAGACACTCAGGAAGAGGGTGTCAGATTCTGGAGAATCTAAGTCCATCTTATGATCTGCATATGATGTACATAAAAACAGCTTCACATTTACTTCTAAAAATTTAAAGATGGGTGGGGCCACTGAAAGGGCTCAACAATTAACAGCATTGTCTCATCTTCCAGAGAACCTGGGATCAACTACCAGCAACTATATGGTGGCCCATCTCCAGATCCAGGGGATCAGAGAGACAGACAGACAGACAGACAGACAAGGATGGCAGGCCTGCCTGGTTTTTCTTTCTTTCTTATCCTTTTTAAAACAGGTTTATTTATTTATTTATGAATTTATTAGATATAAGTACACTGTAGCAGTCTTCAGACACTCCAGAAGAGGGTATCAGATTCTGGAGAATATAAATCCCTCTTATGGTCTACATACAATGTACATAAACACAGCCTCACATATGCTTCTAAAAATTTAAAGATGTGTGGGGCCACTGAAAGGGCTCAACAATTAACAGCATTGTCTCCTCTTCCAGAGAACCTGGGATAAACTACCAGCAACTATATGGTGGCCCATCTCCAGTTCCAGGGGATCAGACAGACAGACAGACAGACAGAGATAAGGATGGCAGGCCTGCTGGTCTTTCTTTTTTTCTTATCCTTTTTAAAAAATGTTTATTTCTTTCTTTCTTTCTTTCTTTCTTTCTTTCTTTATTTATGTTTTTATTAGATATAAGTACACTGTAGCTGTCTTCAGACACTCCAGAAGAGGGTGTCAGATTCTGGAGAATCTAAATACCTCTTATGGTCTGCATATGATGTACATAAACACAGCCTCACATATATTTCTAAAAATTTAAAGATGTGTGGGGCCACTGAAAGGGCTCAACAATTAACAGCATTGTCTCCTCTTCCAGAGAACCTGGATCAACTACCAGCAACTATATGGTGGCCCATCTCCAGTTCCAGGGGATCAGACAGACAGACAGACAGAGATAAGGATGGAAGGCCTGCCTGGACTTTCTTTCTTTATTATCCTTATTTAAAAATGTTTATTTGTTTATTTATGTATTTATTAGATATAAGTACACTGTAGCTGTCTTCAGACACTCCAGAAGAGGGTGTCAGGTGCTGGAGAATCTAAATCCCTCTTATGGTCTGCATATGATATACATAAACACAGCCTCACATATACTTCTAAAAATTTAAAGATGGGTGGGGCCACTAAAAGGGATCAACAATTAACAGCATTGTCTCCTCTTCCATAGAACCTGGGATCAACAACCAGCAATTATATGGTGGCCCATCTCCAGTTCCAGGGGATCAGACAGACACACAGACAGACAGACAGATATAAGGATGGCAGGCCTGCCTGGTCTTTCTTTCTTTCTTATCATTTTAAAAAAGGTTTATTTATTTATTTATGTGTTATTAGATATAAGTACACTGTAGCTATCTTCAGACACTCCAGAAGAGGGTGTCAGATTCTGGAGATTCTAAATCCCTCTTATGGTCTGCATATGATGTACATAAACACAGCCTCACATATGCTTCAAAAGTTTAAAGAAGGGTCGGGCCACTGAAAAAGCTCAACAATTAACAGCATTGTCTCCTCTTCCAGACAACCTGGGATCAACTACCAGCAACTATATGATGTCCCATCTCCAGTTCTCAGGGATCAGACAGACAGACAGACAGACAGAGCTAAGGATGGCAGGCCTGCCTTTTCTTTCTTTCTTATCCTTTTGAAAAATGTATATTTAATTATATATTTATGTATTTATTAGATATAAGTACACAGTAGCTCTCTTCAGACACTCCAGAAGAGGGTTTCAGATTCTGGAGAATCTAAATCCCTCTTATGGTCTACATATGATGTACATAAACACAGCCTCACATATACTTCTAAAAATTTAAAGATGGGTGGGACCACTGAAAGGGCTCAACAATTAACATCATTGTCGCCTCTTCAAAAGAACCTGAGATCAACTACCAGCAACTATATGGTGGCCCATCTGCAGTTCCAGGGGATCAAACAGACAGACAGACAGACAGAGATGAGGATGGCAGGCCTGCCTGGTTTTTCTTTCTTACTTATCCTGTTTAAAAAATGTTTATTTATTATTTATTTATTTATTTATATATTTATGTATTTATTAGATATAAGTATACAGTAGCTGTCTTCAGACACTCCAGAAGAGGGTTTCAAATTCAGGAAAATCTAAATCCCTCTTATTGTCTGCATATGATGTACATAAACACAGACTCACATATACTTCTAAAAATTTAAAGATGGGTGGGGCCACTGAAAGGGCTCAACAATTAAGAGCATTGTCTCCTCTTCAAGAAAACCTGGGATCAACTACCAGCACCTTCATGGTGGCCCATATCCAGTTCCAGAGGATCAGACAGAAAGACAGACAGACAGAGATAAGGATGGCAGGCCTGCCTGATTTTACTTTCTTTCTTATCCCTTTTAAAAATGTTTATTTATTTATTAATTTATTTATTTATGTATTTATTAGATATAAGTACACTGTAGTTGTCTTCAGACACTCCAGTAGAGGGTGTCAGATTCTGAAGAATCTAAAACCATCTTATGGTCTTCATATGATGTACATAAACACAGCCTCAGATATACTTCTAAAAATTTAAAGATGGGTGGGGCCACTGAGAGGGCTCAACAATTAACAGCATTGTCTCCTCTTCCAGAGAAACTTGGATCAACTACCAGTAACTATATGGTAGCTCATCTCCAGTTCCCAGGGATCAGACAGACAGACAGACAGACAAACAGAGATATGGATGGCAGGCCTGCCTGGTCTTTCTTTTTTTCTTATCATTTAATAAAAAAATGTTTATTTATTTATTTATTTATGTATTTATTAGATATAAGTACACTGTAGCTGTCTTCAGACACTCCAGAAGAGGGTGTCAGATTCTGGAGAATCTAAATCCTTCTTATGGCCTGCATATGATGTACATAAACACAGACTCATGTATACTTCTAAAAATTTAAAGATGGGTGGGGCCAATGAAAGGGCTCAACAATTAACAGCGTTGTCTCCTCTTCCAGAGAACCTGGGATCAACTACCAGCAACTATATGGTGGCCCATCCCCAGTTCCATGGGATCAGACCGACAGACAGACAGACAGACAGACAGACAGACAGACAGACAGAGATAAGGATGGCAGGCCTGCCTGGTCTTTCTTTCTTTCTTATCCTTTTTAAAAAATGTTTGTTTATTTATTTATTTATTTATTTATTTATTTATTTATTTATTTATTTATTAGATATAGGTATACTGTAGCTGTCTTCAGACACTCCAGTAGAGGGTGTTAGGATCTGGAGAATCTGAATCCCTCTTATGGTCTGCATATGATGTACATAAACACAGCCTCACATATACTTCTAAAAATTTAAAGAAGGGTGGGGCCACTCTAAAAGCTCAACAATTAACAGCATTGTCTCCTCTTACAGAGTACCTGGGATCAACTACCAGCAACTATATGGTGGCCCATCTCCAATTCCCAGGGATTAGACATAGAGACAGACAGACAGACAGACAGACAGAGATAAGGATGGCAGGCCTGCCTGGTCTTTCTTTCTTTCTTATCCTTTTTAAAAAATGTTTATTTAATTATTTATTTATGTATTTATTAGATATAAGTACACTGTAGCTGTCTTCAGACACTCCAGAAGAGGGTGTCAGATTCTGGAGAATCTAAATCCCTCTTATGACCTGCATATGATGTACATAAACACAGACTCACATATACTTCTAAAAATTTAAAGATGTTTGGAAACACTGAGAGCGCTCAACAATTAACAGCATTGTCTCCTCTTCCAGAGAACCTGGGATAAACTACCAGCACCTATATGGTGGCCCATCTCCAGTTCCAGTGGATCAGACAGACAGACAGACAGAGAGACAGAGATAAGGATGGCAGGCCTGCCTGGTCTTTCTTTATTTCTTATCCTTTTAAAAAAATGTTTGTTTATTTACTTATTTATTTATTTATTTATTTATGTATTTTTTAGATATAAGTACACTGTAGCTGTCTTCAGACACTCCAGAAGAGGGTGTCAGATTCTGGAGAATCTAAATCCCTCTTATGGTCTGCATATGATGTACATAAACACAGCCTCACATACACTTCTAAAAATTTAAAGATGGGTGGGACCACTGAAAGGGCTCAACAATTACCATCACTGTCTCCACTTCCAGAGAACCTGGGATCAACTACCAGCAACTATATAGTGGCCCACCTCCAGTTCTAGGGGATCAGACAAACTGTCAGACAGACAGACAGACAGACAGAGATAAGGATGGCAGGCCTGCCTGGTCTTACTTTCTTTCTTATCCTGTTTAAATAATGTTTATTTATTTATATTTATTTATTTATTTATTTATTTATTTATTTATTTATTTATTTATTTATTCATTAGATATAAGTACAATGTAGCTGTCTTCAGACACTCCAGAAGAAGGTGTCAGATTCTGGAGTATCTAAATCCCTCTTATGGTCTGCATATGATGTACATAAACACAGTCTCACATATACATCTAAAAATTTAAGGATGGGTGAGAGCAATGAAAGGGCTCAACAATTAACAGCATTGTCTCCTCTTCCAGAGAACCTGGGATCAACTACCAGCAACTATATGGTGGCCCATCTCCAGTTCCAGGGGATCAGACAGACAGACAGACAGACAAAGATAAGGATGGCAGGCCTGCCTGGTCTTTCTTTCTTTCTTGTCCTTTTTAAAAAATGTTTATTTATTTATGTATTTATTATATATAAGTACACTCTAGCTGTCTACAGACACTCCAGAAGAGGGTGTCAGATTCTGAAGAATCTAAAACCATCTTATGGTCTGCATATGATGTACATAAACACAGCCTCAGATATACTTCTAAAAATTTAAAGATGGGTGGGGCAACTGAAAGGGCTCAACAATTAACAGCATTGTCTCCTCTTCCAGAGAACCTGGGATCAACTACCAGCAACTATATGGAGGCCTATCTCCAGTTCCAAAGGATCATGTAGAGAGACAGACAGACAGAAAGAGATAAGGATGGCAGGCTTGCCTGGTCTTTCTTTCTTTCTTATCCTTTTTAAAAAATGTTTATTTATTTATTTATTCATGTATTTATTAGATAAAAGTACACTGTAGCTATCTTCAGACACTCCAGAAGAGGGTGTCAGATTCTGGAGCATCTAAATCCCTCTTATGGTCTGCATATGATGTACATAAACACAGCCTCACATACACTTCTAAAAATTTAAAGATGGGTGGGGCCACTAAAAGGGATCAACAATTAACAGCATTGTCTCCTCTTCCATAGAACCTGGGATCAACAACCAGCAATTATATGGTGGCCCATCTCCAGTTCCAGGGGATCAGACAGACACACAGACAGACAGACAGAAATAAGGATGGCAGGCCTGCCTGGTCTTTCTTTCTTTCTTATCATTTTAAAAAAGGTTTATTTATTTATTTATTTATGTATTATTAGATATAAGTACACTGTAGCTATCTTCAGACACTCCAGAAGAGGGTGTCAGATTCTGGAGATTCTAAATCCCTCTTATGGTCTGCATATGATGTACATAAACACAGACTCATGTATACTTCTAAAAATTTAAAGATGGGTGGGGCCAATGAAAGGGCTCAACAATTAACAGCGTTGTCTCCTCTTCCAGAGAACCTGGGATCAACTACCAGCAACTATATGGTGGCCCATCCCCAGTTCCATGGGATCAGACAGACAGACAGACAGACAGAGCTAAGGATGGCAGGCCTGCCTTTTCTTTCTTTCTTATCCTTTTGAAAAATGTATATTTAATTATATATTTATGTATTTATTAGATATAAGTACACAGTAGCTCTCTTCAGACACTCCAGAAGAGGGTTTCAGATTCTGGAGAATCTAAATCCCTCTTATGGTCTACATATGACGTACATAAACACAGCCTCACATATACTTCTAAAAATTTAAAGATGGGTGGGACCACTGAAAGGGCTCAACAATTAACATCATTGTCGCCTCTTCCAAAGAACCTGAGATCAACTACCAGCAACTATATGGTGGCCCATCTGCAGTTCCAGGGGATCAGACAGACAGACAGACAGACAGAGATGAGGATGGCAGGCCTGCCTGGTTTTTCTTTCTTACTTATCCTGTTTAAAAAATGTTTATTTATTATTTATTTATTTATTTATATATTTATGTATTTATTAGATATAAGTATACAGTAGCTGTCTTCAGACACTCCAGAAGAGGGTTTCAAATTCAGGAAAATCTAAATCCCTCTTATTGTCTGCATATGATGTACATAAACACAGACTCACATATACTTCTAAAAATTTAAAGATGGGTGGGGCCACTGAAAGGGCTCAACAATTAAGAGCATTGTCTCCTCTTCAAGAAAACCTGGGATCAACTACCAGCACCTTCATGGTGGCCCATGTCCAGTTCCAGGGGTTCAGACAGACAGACAGACAGACAGAGATAAGGATGGCAGGCGTGCCTGGTCTTTCTTCTTTCTTATCCTTTAAAAAAATGTTTATTTATTTATTTGTTTATTTATTTATTTATTTATTTTTGTATTTATTAGATATAAGTACACTGTAGCTGTCTTCAGACACTACAGAAGAGGGTGTCATATTCTAGAGAATTTAAAGCACTCTTATGGTCTGCATATGATGTACATAAATTCAGCCTCACATTTACTTCTAAAAATTTAAAGATGGGTGTAGCCACTGAAAGGGCTGAACAATTAACATCATTGTCTCCTCTTCCAGAGAACCTGGGAAAAACTACCAGCAATTATATGGTGGCCCATATCCAGTTCCAGAGGATCAGACAGAAAGACAGACAGACAGAGATAAGGATGGCAGGCCTGCCTGATTTTACTTTCTTTCTTATCCTTTTTAAAAAATGTTTATTTATTTATTAATTTATTTATTTATGTATTTATTAGATATAAGTACACTGTAGTTGTCTTCAGACACTCCAGTAGAGGGTGTCAGATTCTGAAGAATCTAAAACCATCTTATGGTCTTCATATGATGTACATAAACACAGCCTCAGATATACTTCTAAAAATTTAATGAAGGGTGGGACCACTGAAAGGTCTCAACAATTAACAGCATTGTCTCCTCTTCCAGAGAAACTTGGATCAACTACCAGTAACTATATGGTAGCTCATCTCCAGTTCCCAGGGATCAGACAGACAGACAGACAGACAAACAGAGATATGGATGGCAGGCCTGCCTGGTCTTTCTTTTTTTCTTATCATTTAATAAAAAAATGTTTATTTATTTATTTATTTATGTATTTATTAGATATAAGTACACTGTAGCTGTCTTCAGACACTCCAGAAGAGGGTGTCAGATTCTGGAGAATCTAAATCCTTCTTATGGCCTGCATATGATGTACATAAACACAGACTCATGTATACTTCTAAAAATTTAAAGATGGGTGGGGCCAATGAAAGGGCTCAACAATTAACAGCGTTGTCTCCTCTTCCAGAGAACCTGGGATCAACTACCAGCAACTATATGGTGGCCCATCCCCAGTTCCATGGGATCAGACAGACAGACAGACAGACAGAGCTAAGGATGGCAGGCCTGCCTTTTCTTTCTTTCTTATCCTTTTGAAAAATGTATATTTAATTATATATTTATGTATTTATTAGATATAAGTACACAGTAGCTCTCTTCAGACACTCCAGAAGAGGGTTTCAGATTCTGGAGAATCTAAATCCCTCTTATGGTCTACATATGACGTACATAAACACAGCCTCACATATACTTCTAAAAATTTAAAGATGGGTGGGACCACTGAAAGGGCTCAACAATTAACATCATTGTCGCCTCTTCCAAAGAACCTGAGATCAACTACCAGCAACTATATGGTGGCCCATCTGCAGTTCCAGGGGATCAGACAGACAGACAGACAGACAGAGATGAGGATGGCAGGCCTGCCTGGTTTTTCTTTCTTACTTATCCTGTTTAAAAAATGTTTATTTATTATTTATTTATTTATTTATATATTTATGTATTTATTAGATATAAGTATACAGTAGCTGTCTTCAGACACTCCAGAAGAGGGTTTCAAATTCAGGAAAATCTAAATCCCTCTTATTGTCTGCATATGATGTACATAAACACAGACTCACATATACTTCTAAAAATTTAAAGATGGGTGGGGCCACTGAAAGGGCTCAACAATTAAGAGCATTGTCTCCTCTTCAAGAAAACCTGGGATCAACTACCAGCACCTTCATGGTGGCCCATGTCCAGTTCCAGGGGTTCAGACAGACAGACAGACAGACAGAGATAAGGATGGCAGGCGTGCCTGGTCTTTCTTCTTTCTTATCCTTTAAAAAAATGTTTATTTATTTATTTGTTTATTTATTTATTTATTTATTTTTGTATTTATTAGATATAAGTACACTGTAGCTGTCTTCAGACACTACAGAAGAGGGTGTCATATTCTAGAGAATTTAAAGCACTCTTATGGTCTGCATATGATGTACATAAATTCAGCCTCACATTTACTTCTAAAAATTTAAAGATGGGTGTAGCCACTGAAAGGGCTGAACAATTAACATCATTGTCTCCTCTTCCAGAGAACCTGGGAAAAACTACCAGCAATTATATGGTGGCCCATATCCAGTTCCAGAGGATCAGACAGAAAGACAGACAGACAGAGATAAGGATGGCAGGCCTGCCTGATTTTACTTTCTTTCTTATCCTTTTTAAAAAATGTTTATTTATTTATTAATTTATTTATTTATGTATTTATTAGATATAAGTACACTGTAGTTGTCTTCAGACACTCCAGTAGAGGGTGTCAGATTCTGAAGAATCTAAAACCATCTTATGGTCTTCATATGATGTACATAAACACAGCCTCAGATATACTTCTAAAAATTTAATGAAGGGTGGGGCCACTGAAAGGTCTCAACAATTAACAGCATTGTCTCCTCTTCCAGAGAAACTTGGATCAACTACCAGTAACTATATGGTAGCTCATCTCCAGTTCCCAGGGATCAGACAGACAGACAGACAGACAAACAGAGATATGGATGGCAGGCCTGCCTGGTCTTTCTTTTTTTCTTATCATTTAATAAAAAAATGTTTATTTATTTATTTATTTATGTATTTATTAGATATAAGTACACTGTAGCTGTCTTCAGACACTCCAGAAGAGGGTGTCAGATTCTGGAGAATCTAAATCCTTCTTATGGCCTGCATATGATGTACATAAACACAGACTCATGTATACTTCTAAAAATTTAAAGATGGGTGGGGCCAATGAAAGGGCTCAACTATTAACAGCGTTGTCTCCTCTTCCAGAGAACCTGGGATCAACTACCAGCAACTATATGGTGGCCCATCCCCAGTTCCATGGGATCAGACCGACAGACAGACAGACAGACAGACAGACAGACAGACAGACAGACAGAGATAAGGATGGCAGGCCTGCCTGGTCTTTCTTTCTTTCTTATCCTTTTTAAAAAATGTTTATTTATTTATTTATTTATTTATGTATTTATTTATTTATTTATTAGATATAGGTACACTGTAGCTGTCTTCAGACACTCCAGTAGAGGGTGTTAGGATCTGGAGAATCTGAATCCCTCTTATGGTCTGCATATGATGTACATAAACACAGCCTCACATATACTTCTAAAAATTTAAAGAAGGGTGGGGCCACTCTAAAAGCTCAACAATTAACAGCATTGTCTCCTCTTACAGAGTACCTGGGATCAACTACCAGCAACTATATGGTGGCCCATCTCCAATTCCCAGGGATTAGACATAGAGACAGACAGACAGACAGACAGACAGACAGAGATAAGGATGGCAGGCCTGCCTGGTCTTTCTTTCTTTCTTATCCTTTTTAAAAAATGTTTATTTAATTATTTATTTATGTATTTATTAGATATAAGTACACTGTAGCTGTCTTCAGACACTCCAGAAGAGGGTGTCAGATTCTGGAGAATCTAAATCCCTCTTATGACCTGCATATGATGTACATAAACACAGACTCACATATACTTCTAAAAATTTAAAGATGTTTGGAAACACTGAGAGCGCTCAACAATTAACAGCATTGTCTCCACTTCCAGAGAACCTGGGATAAACTACCAGCACCTATATGGTGGCCCATCTCCAGTTCCAGTGGATCAGACAGACAGACAGACAAAGAGACAGAGATAAGGATGGCAGGCCTGCCTGGTCTTTCTTTATTTCTTATCCTTTTAAAAAAATGTTTGTTTATGTACTTATTTATTTATTTATTTATTTATGTATTTTTTAGATATAAGTACACTGTAGCTGTCTTCAGACACTCCAGAAGAGGGTGTCAGATTCTGGAGAATCTAAATCCCTCTTATGGTCTGCATATGATGTACATAAACACATCCTCACATATACTTCTAAAAATTTAAAGATGGGTGGGACCACTGAAAGGGCTCAACAATTACCATCACTGTCTCCACTTCCAGAGAACCTGGGATCAACTACCAGCAACTATATAGTGGCCCACCTCCAGTTCTAGGGGATCAGACAAACTGTCAGACAGACAGACAGACAGACAGACAGAGATAAGGATGGCAGGCCTGCCTGGTCTTACTTTCTTTCTTATCCTGTTTAAATAATGTTTATTTATTTATATATTTATATATTTATTTATTTATTTATTTATTTATTTATTTATTTATTTATTTATTCATTAGATATAAGTACAATGTAGCTGTCTTCAGACACTCCAGAAGAGGGTGTCAGATTCTGGAGTATCTAAATCCCTCTTATGGTCTGCATATGATGTACATAAACACAGTCTCACATATACATCTAAAAATTTAAGGATGGGTGAGAGCAATGAAAGGGCTCAACAATTAACAGCATTGTCTCCTCTTCCAGAGAACCTGGGATCAACTACCAGCAACTATATGGTGGCCCATCTCCAGTTCCAGGGGATCAGACAGACAGACAGACAGACAAAGATAAGGATGGCAGGCCTGCCTGGTCTTTCTTTCTTTCTTGTCCTTTTTAAAAAATGTTTATTTATTTATGTATTTATTATATATAAGTACACTCTAGCTGTCTACAGACACTCCAGAAGAGGGTGTCAGATTCTGAAGAATCTAAAACCATCTTATGGTCTGCATATGATGTACATAAACACAGCCTCAGATATAGTTCTAAAAATTTAAAGATGGGTGGGGCCACTGAAAGGGCTCAACAATTAACAGCATTGTCTCCTCTTCCATAGAACCTGGGATCAACAACCAGCAATTATATGGTGGCCCATCTCCAGTTCCAGGGGATCAGACAGACACACAGACAGACAGACAGAAATAAGGATGGCAGGCCTGCCTGGTCTTACTTTCTTTCTTATCTTTTTAAAAAAGGTTTATTTATTTATTTATGTATTATTAGATATAAGTACACTGTAGCTATCTTCAGACACTCCAGAAGAGGGTGTCAGATTCTGGAGATTCTAAATCCCTCTTATGGTCTGCATATGATGTACATAAACACAGCCTCACATATGCTTCAAAAGTTTAAAGAAGGGTCGGACCACTGAAAAAGCTCAACAATTAACAGCATTGTCTCCTCTTCCAGACAACCTGGGATCAACTACCAGCAACTATATGATGTCCCATCTCCAGTTCTCAGGGATCAGACAGACAGACAGACAGACAGAGCTAAGGATGGCAGGCCTGCCTTTTCTTTCTTTCTTATCCTTTTGAAAAATGTATATTTAATTATATATTTATGTATTTATTAGATATAAGTACACAGTAGCTCTCTTCAGACACTCCAGAAGAGGGTTTCAGATTCTGGAGAATCTAAATCCCTCTTATGGTCTACATATGATGTACATAAACACAGCCTCACATATACTTCTAAAAATTTAAAGATGGGTGGGACCACTGAAAGGGCTCAACAATTAACATCATTGTCGCCTCTTCCAAAGAACCTGAGATCAACTACCAGCAACTATATGGTGGCCCATCTGCAGTTCCAGGGGATCAGACAGACAGACAGACAGACAGAGATGAGGATGGCAGGCCTGCCTGGTTTTTCTTTCTTACTTATCCTGTTTAAAAAATGTTTATTTATTATTTATTTATTTATTTATATATTTATGTATTTATTAGATATAAGTATACAGTAGCTGTCTTCAGACACTCCAGAAGAGGGTTTCAAATTCAGGAAAATCTAAATCCCTCTTATTGTCTGCATATGATGTACATAAACACAGACTCACATATACTTCTAAAAATTTAAAGATGGGTGGGGCCACTGAAAGGGCTCAACAATTAAGAGCATTGTCTCCTCTTCAAGAAAACCTGGGATCAACTACCAGCACCTTCATGGTGGCCCATGTCCAGTTCCAGGGGTTCAGACAGACAGACAGACAGACAGAGATAAGGATGGCAGGCGTGCCTGGACTTTCTTCTTTCTTATCCTTTAAAAAAAATGTTTATTTATTTATTTGTTTATTTATTTATTTATTTATTTTTGTATTTATTAGATATAAGTACACTGTAGCTGTCTTCAGACACTCCAGAAGAGGGTGTCATATTCTAGAGAATTTAAATCACTCTTATGGTCTGCATATGATGTACATAAATTCAGCCTCACATTTACTTCTAAAAATTTAAAGATGGGTGTAGCCACTGAAAGGGCTGAACAATTAACATCATTGTCTCCTCTTCCAGAGAACCTGGGAAAAACTACCAGCAATTATATGGTGGCCCATATCCAGTTCCAGAGGATCAGACAGAAAGACAGACAGACAGAGATAAGGATGGCAGGCCTGCCTGATTTTACTTTCTTTCTTATCCTTTTTAAAAAATGTTTATTTATTTATTAATTTATTTATTTATGTATTTATTAGATATAAGTACACTGTAGTTGTCTTCAGACACTCCAGTAGAGGGTGTCAGATTCTGAAGAATCTAAAACCATCTTATGGTCTTCATGTGATGTACATAAACACAGCCTCAGATATACTTCTAAAAATTTAATGAAGGGTGGGGCCACTGAAAGGTCTCAACAATTAACAGCATTGTCTCCTCTTCCAGAGAAACTTGGATCAACTACCAGTAACTATATGGTAGCTCATCTCCAGTTCCCAGGGATCAGACAGACAGACAGACAGACAAACAGAGATATGGATGGCAGGCCTGCCTGGTCTTTCTTTTTTTCTTATCATTTAATAAAAAAAGTTTATTTATTTATTTATTTATGTATTTATTAGATATAAGTACACTGTAGCTGTCTTCAGACACTCCAGAAGAGGGTGTCAGATTCTGGAGAATCTAAATCCTTCTTATGGCCTGCATATGATGTACATAAACACAGACTCATGTATACTTCTAAAAATTTAAAGATGGGTGGGGCCAATGAAAGGGCTCAACAATTAACAGCGTTGTCTCCTCTTCCAGAGAACCTGGGATCAACTACCAGCAACTATATGGTGGCCCATCCCCAGTTCCATGGGATCAGACTGACAGACAGACAGACAGACAGACAGACAGAGATAAGGATGGCAGGCCTGCCTGGTCTTTCTTTCTTTCTTATCCTTTTTAAAAAATGTTTATTTATTTATTTATTTATTTATTTATTTATTTATTTATTTATTTATTAGATATAGGTACACTGTAGCTGTCTTCAGACACTCCAGTAGAGGGTGTTAGGATCTGGAGAATCTGAATCCCTCTTATGGTCTGCATATGATGTACATAAACACAGCCTCACATATACTTCTAAAAATTTAAAGAAGGGTGGGGCCACTCTAAAAGCTCAACAATTAACAGCATTGTCTCCTCTTACAGAGTACCTGGGATCAACTACCAGCAACTATATGGTGGCCCATCTCCAATTCCCAGGGATTAGACATAGAGACAGACAGACAGACAGACAGACAGAGATAAGGATGGCAGGCCTGCCTGGTCTTTCTTTCTTTCTTATCCTTTTTAAAAAATGTTTATTTAATTATTTATTTATGTATTTATTAGATATAAGTACACTGTAGCTGTCTTCAGACACTCCAGAAGAGGGTGTCAGATTCTGGAGAATCTAAATCCCTCTTATGACCTGCATATGATGTACATAAACACAGACTCACATATACTTCTAAAAATTTAAAGATGTTTGGAAACACTGAGAGCGCTCAACAATTAACAGCATTGTCTCCACTTCCAGAGAACCTGGGATAAACTACCAGCACCTATATGGTGGCCCATCTCCAGTTCCAGTGGATCAGACAGACAGACAGACAGAGAGACAGAGATAAGGATGGCAGGCCTGCCTGGTCTTTCTTTATTTCTTATCCTTTTAAAAAATGTTTGTTTATTTACTTATTTATTTATTTATTTATTTATGTATTTTTTAGATATAAGTACACTGTAGCTGTCTTCAGACACTCCAGAAGAGGGTGTCAGATTCTGGAGAATCTAAATCCCTCTTATGGTCTGCATATGATGTACATAAACACATCCTCACATATACTTCTAAAAATTTAAAGATGGGTGGGACCACTGAAAGGGCTCAACAATTACCATCACTGTCTCCACTTCCAGAGAACCTGGGATCAACTACCAGCAACTATATAGTGGCCCACCTCCAGTTCTAGGGGATCAGACAAACTGTCAGACAGACAGACAGACAGACAGACAGAGATAAGGATGGCAGGCCTGCCTGGTCTTACTTTCTTTCTTATCCTGTTTAAATAATGTTTATTTATTTATTTATTTATTTATTTATTTATTTATTTATTTATTTATTCATTAGATATAAGTACAATGTAGCTGTCTTCAGACACTCCAGAAGAGGGTGTCAGATTCTGGAGTATCTAAATCCCTCTTATGGTCTGCATATGATGTACATAAACACAGTCTCACATATACATCTAAAAATTTAAGGATGGGTGAGAGCAATGAAAGGGCTCAACAATTAACAGCATTGTCTCCTCTTCCAGAGAACCTGGGATCAACTACCAGCAACTATATGGTGGCCCATCTCCAGTTCCAGGGGATCAGACAGACAGACAGACAGACAAAGATAAGGATGGCAGGCCTGCCTGGTATTTCTTTCTTTCTTGTCCTTCTTAAAAAATGTTTATTTATTTATGTATTTATTATATATAAGTACACTCTAGCTGTCTACAGACACTCCAGAAGAGGGTGTCAGATTCTGAAGAATCTAAAACCATCTTATGGTCTGCATATGATGTACATAAACACAGCCTCAGATATACTTCTAAAAATTTAAAGATGGGTGGGGCCACTGAAAGGGCTCAACAATTAACAGCATTGTCTCCTCTTCCAGAGAACCTGGGATCAACTACCAGCAACTATATGGAGGCCTATCTCCAGTTCCAAAGGATCATGTAGAGAGACAGACAGACAGAAAGAGATAAGGATGGCAGGCTTGCCTGGTCTTTCTTTCTTTCTTATTCTTTTTTAAAAAATGTTTATTTATTTATTTATTCATGTATTTATTAGATAAAAGTACACTGTAGCTATCTTCAGACACTCCAGAAGAGGGTGTCAGTTTCTGGAGCATCTAAATCCCTCTTATGGTCTGCATATGATGTACATAAACACAGCCTCACATACACTTCTAAAAATTTAAAGATGGGTGGGGCCATTGAAAGGGCTCAACAATTAACAGCATTGTCTCCTCTTCCAGAGAAACTCTGATCAACTACCAGCAACTATATGGTGGCCAATTTCCAGTTCCAGGGGATCAGAAAGACAGACAGACAGTCAGAGATAAGGATGGCAGGCCTGCCTGGTCTTTCTTTCTTTTTTATCCTTTTGAAAAAATGTTTACTTATTTATTTATTTATTTATTTATTTATTTATTTATTTATTTATTTATTTATTTAGATATAAGTACACTGTAGCTGTCTTCAGACACTCCAGAAGTGGGTGTCAGATTCTGGAGAATCTAAATACCTCTTATGGTCTACATATGATGTACATAAACACAGTCTCACAATTAATTCTAAAAATTTAAAGATGAGTGGGGCCACTGAAAGCGCTCAACAATTAACAGCATTGTCTCCTCTTTCAGAGAACCTGGGATCAACTACCAGCAACTATATGGTGGCCCATATTCAGTACCAGAGGATCAGACAGACAGACAGACAGACAGACAGATATATGGATGGCAAGCCTGCCAGGTCTTTCTTTCTTTCTTTCTTATTCTTTTAAAAAATGTTTAATTATTTATTTATTTATTTATTTATTTATGTATTTATTAGATATAAGTACACTGTAGCTGTCTTCAGACACTCCAGAAGAGGGTGTCAGATTCTGGAGAATCTAAATCCCTCCTATGGTCTGCATATGATGTACATAAACACAGCCTCACATATGCTTCAAAAATTTAAAGAAGGGTGGGGCCACTGAAAATGCTCAACAATTAACAGCATTGTCTCGTCTTCCAGAGAACCTGGGATCAACTACCAGCAACTATATGGTGTCCCATCTCCAGTTCTCAGGGATCAGACAGACAGACAGAAAGAGATAAGGATGGCAGGCCTGTCTTTTCTTTCTTTCTTTCTTATCCTTTTAAAAATGTTTATTTATTTATTTATTTATTTATTTATTTATTTATTTATATATTTATGTATTTATTAGATATAAGTACACAGTAGCTGTCTTCAGACACTCCAGAAGAGGGTGTCAAATTCAGGAAAATCTAAAACTCTCTTATGGTCTGCATATGATGTACATAAACACAGACTCATATACTTCTAAAAATTTAAAGATGGGTGGGGCCACTGAAAGGGCTCAACAATTAACAGCATTGTCTCCTCTTCCTGAGAACCTGGGATCAACTACCAGCACCTATATGGTGGCCCATCTCCAGTTCCAGGGGTTCAGACAGACAGACAGACAGACAGAGATAAAGATGGCAGGCCTGCCTGGTCTTACTTTCATATCCTTTAAAAAAAATGTTTGTTTATTTATTTATTTATTTATTTATTTATTTATTTATTTATTTATTTATTGATTGATTTATTAGATATAAGTACATTGTAGCTGTCTGCAGACACTCCAGAAGAGGGTGTCAGATTCTGGAGAATCTAAATCCCTCTTATGGTCTGCATATGATGTACATAAATACAGCCTCACATTTACTTCTAAAAATTTAAAGATGGGTGGGTCCACTGAAAGGGCTGAACAATTAACAGCATTGTCTCCTCTTCTAGAGAACCTGCCTGGGAAAAACTACCAGCAAATTTATGGTGGCCCATATTCAGTTCCAGAGGATGAGACAGACAGACAGACAGACAGAGATAAGGATGGCAGGCCTGCCTGATTTTACTTTCTTTCTTATCCTTTTTAAAAAATGTTTATTTATTTATTAATTTATTTATTTATGTATTTATTAGATATAAGTACACTGTAGCTGTCTTTAGACACTCCAGTAGAGGGTGTCAGATTCTGAAGAATCTAAAACCATCTTATGGTCTGCATATGATGTACATAAACACAGCATCAGATATACTTCTAAAAATTTAATGAAGGGTGGGGCCAATGAAAGGGCTCAACAATTAACAGCATTGTCTCCTCTTCCAGAGAACCTGGGATCAACTACCAGCAACTATATGGTGGCTCATCTCCAGTTCCCAGGGATAAAACAGACAGACAGACAGACAAACAGAGATATGGATGGCAGGCCTGCCTGGTCTTTCTTTTTTTCTTATTCTTTTTAAAAAATGTTTATTTATTTATTTATTTATTTATTTATTTATTTATTTATTTATTAGATATAAGTACACTGTAGCTGTCTTCAGGCACTCCAGAAGAGGGTGTCAGATTCTGGAGAATCTAAATCCCTCTTATGGCCTGCATATGATGTACGTAAACAGAGCCTCACATACAGTTCTAAATATTTAAAGATGGTTGGGGCCTTTGAAAGGGCTCAACAATGAACAGCATTGTCTCCTCTTCCAGAGTACCTCGGATCACCTACCAGCAACTATATGGTGGCCCATCTCCAGTTCCAGGGGATCAGACAGACAGACAGACAGTGAGAGATAAGGATGGCAGGCCTGCATGGTCTTTCTTTTTTTCTTATTATTTTGAAAAAATGTTTACTTATTTATTTATTTATTTATTTATTTATTTATTTATTTATTTATTTATTAGATATAAGTACACTGTAGCTGTCTTCAGACACTCCAGAAGAGGGTGTCAGATTCTGGAGAAATAAATCCCTCTTATGACCTGCATATGATGTTCATAAACACAGACTCACATATACTTCTAAAAATTTAAAGATGTGTGGGGACACTGAGAGGGCTCAACAATTAACAGCATTGTCTCCTCTTCCAGAGAACCTGGGATAAACTACCAGCACCTATATGGTGGTCCAACTCCAGTTCCAGTGGATCAGACAGACAGACAGACAGAGAGACAGAGATATGGATGGCAGGCCTGCCAGGTCTTTCTTTTTTTCCTATTCTTTTAAAAAATGTTTATTTATTTATTTATTTATGTATTTATTAGATATAAGTACACTGTAGCTGTCTTCAGACACTCCAGAAGAGGGTATCTCATTCTGGAGAATCTAAATCCCTCCTATGTTCTGCATTGATGTACATAAACACAGCCTCACATATGCTTCAAAAATTAAAGAACGGTGGGGCCACTGAAAAAGCTCAACAATTAACAGCATTGTCTCCTCTTCCAGAGTACCTGGGATCAACTACCAGCAACTATATAGTGGCCCATCTCCAGTTCTCAGGGATCAGACAGACAGACAGACAGACAGAGATAAGGATGGCAGGCCTGCCAGGTCTTCTTTCTTTCTTATCCTTTAAAAAAAATGTTTGTTTATTTATTTATTTATTTATTTATTTATTTATTTATTTATGTATTTATTCGATATAAGTACACTGTAGCTGTCTTCAGACACTCCAGAAGAGGGTGTCAGATTCTGGAGATCTAAATCCCTCTTATGGTCTGCATATGATGTACATAAACACAGACTCACATATACTTCTAAAAATTTAAAGATGGGTGGGGCCACTGAAAAGGCTCAACAATTAACAGCATTGGGTCCTCTTCCAGAGAACCTGGGATCAACTACCAGCACCTATATGGTGGCCCATCTCCAGTTCCAGGGGTTCCGACAGACAGACAGACAGATAGAGATAAGGATGGCAGGCCTGCCTGGTCTTTCTTTCTTTTTTATCCTTTAAAAAAATGTTTATTTACTTATTTATTTATTTATTTATTCATTTCTGTATTTACTAGATATAAGTACACTGTAGCTGTCTTCTGACACTCCAGTAGAGGGTGTCACATTCTGCAGAATCTAAATCCCTCTTATGGTCTGCATATGATGTACATAAACACAGCCTCACATATACTTCAAAAATTTAAAGAAGGGTGGGGCCACTGAAAAAGCTCTACAAGTAACAGCATTGTCTCCTCTTCCAGAGTACCTGGGATCAACTACCAGCAACTATATAGTGGCCCATCTCCAGTTCTCAGGGATCAGACAGACAGACAGACAGACAGACAGAGATAAGGATGGCAGGCCTGCCTGGTCTTTCTTTCTTTCTTATCCTTTTTAAAAAATGTTTATTTAATTATTTATTTATGTATTTATTAGATATAAGTACACAGTAGCTGTCTTCAGACACTCCAGAAGAGGGTGTCAGATTCTGGAGAATCTAAATCCCTCTTATGGTCTGCATATGATGTACATAAACACAGCCTCACATATACTTCTAAAAATTTAAAGATGGGTAGGACCACTGAAAGGGCTCAACAATTAACATCATTGTCTCCTCTTCCAGAGAACCTGGGATCAACTACCAGCAACTATATGGTGGCCCATCTGCAGTTCCAGGGGATCAGACAGACAGACAGACAGACAGACAGAGATAAGGATGGCAGGCCTGCCTGGTCTTTCTTTCTTTCTTATCCTTTAAAAAATGTTTATTTATTTATGTATTTATTATATATAAGTACACTGTAGCTGTCTACAGACACTCCAGAAGAGTGTGTTAGATTCTAGAGAATCTAAATCCCTCTTATGGTCTGTGTATGATGTACATAAACACAGCCTCACATATACTGAGCTGAGGTGTCACAGGCCAACTGCTGGAATTTCTGAGTACCACCTAGAGAGAGAAAAGCTATGCTGTGGTTGTTTAATTTATGTATTTTATTATTTCTATTTGTTGTTTTGTTTTGTTTTATTTGTTTTTAGAGAAGGCCTCAGTCTGTAGCTCTGGCTGACCCAGGACTGCCACCTGTGTTAATTAGGGTTTCACAGCTGAGAACAGACACCAAGAGCAAGGTAAGGTTTAGAAAACCCGACCTTCAGGGGTGGCTCAAGCTCTTAATGAGAGCACTCTGGAGGCAGAGGCAGTAAGTTTCTGAGTTTGAGGCCACCCTGGTGAAAGACAGGGTTAGGCAGGGCTAGGGTAGGCTATAGGGTAGGCTATAGTGTAGGCTATAGGGTAGGCTATAGGGTAGGCTAGGGGAAAGAAAAGAAAGAAAGAAAGAAAGAAAGAAAGAAAGAAAGAAAGAAAGAAAGAAAGAAAGAAAAAAAGAAAGAAAGAGAAAGAAAAAGAAAGAAAGAAAGAAAGAAAGAAAGAAAGAAAGAAAGAAAGAAAGAAAAAAAGAGAATCTCGTTTTTTTTTTTTTTTGAGTATATGTGAGGCTGTGTTTATATACATCATATGCAGACAATAAGAATGATTTAGATTCTTCAGAATCTGACACCCTCTTCTGGACTGTCTGAAAATAGCTACAGCATACTTAAATATAATAAATATATAAATCTTTAAAAAGAAAAGGAAAAGTAAAAAAGAAAGAACAGGCCTGCCATATGCATGTTCATAGAGGAAAATGGAAGAGACCCCAATCTAACCTCAGCAGGGTGCTTCCTTCTGGATGGTAGCTCACAGTTTCATCCCAGCAAGACAGGCAAATCACTGAGTTCAAGGACAGTAAGGTTCAGGACAGCCAAGGTTAGGAAGGAAAAGGGTCTATGTTGAGAATACAAACCGACAAAACAACAACTAGGAAAAAGAAGTGACAGTGTAACTTGGGGTAGGGTACCAAAAAGAGAAAGCTTTCTGTTACCACTTACAAACAGCAGTAGACTTGCACCCTTCTGCCCAGGTCCCTGCCTTCCTTTCTAGGAATTCTAAGGATGCCAGGGGGTGGGGCAATCCAGATTAACTTTTTAATAACAAAGACTTGGTCTTTGATGTCTAGAGGAAGCCCTTCTCAGTGCCTTTAACTACCACTGAACTTTCAGGGCTGTGACTCAACTGTAACAAGGAACAGGGCTAAGAACCTGCAGCCTTTGAAAACAACTATTTTTTTTAAAGAGGGGGACACAAATCAGCAGTAGAACCCCTCAGGTTCAGCCATAATACTTGTTAGGGAAACAGCCTCAATGTCCGGAGCTGAGGTCTCATGGGTGAACTGCTTCAAACTCTGAGTATCATTGAAAGAAAGAAAAGATATCATGTGGTTTCTTAATTTATTTATTTTATTATTTCTATTTTTTTTGTTTTCTTTTGTTTTGTTTTAGAAAAGGCCTCAGTCTGTAGCTATGGCTGACCTAGGACAGACTACATGTGTTAATTAGGGTTTCACAGCTGAGAAACAGACCATACCTATGTAAGACTTAGAAAACCCAACAGTCAGTGGTGGCTCGAGCTCTTAATGAGAGCACTCTGGAGGCAGAGGCAGTCAGTTTCTGAGTTCGAGGCCAGCCTGGTTAAAGACAGGGATAGGCAGGGCTAGGCAAGGCAGGGCTGGGCTAGGCTAGGCTAGGCAAGGGGCTGGGCTAGTCAAGACAAGGGGCTAGGCTAGGCAACGCAAGGGGCTAGGCAAGACAGACAGACAGAGAGAAAGACAGACAAGGATGGAAGCCTGCCTGGTTTTTCTTTCTTTCTTATCCCTTTTAAAAAATGTATATTTATTTATTTATTTATTTATTTATTTATTTATTTATGTATTTATTAGATATAAGTACACTGTAGCTGTCTTCAGACACTCCAGAAGAGGGTTTCAGATTCTGGAGAATCTATATCCCTCTTATGGTCTGCATATGATGTACATAAACACAGCCTCACATATACTTCTAAAAATTTAAAGATGGGTAGGACCACTGAAAGGGCTCAACAATTAACAGCATTGTCTCCTCTTCCAGAGAACCTGGGATCAACTACCAGAAACTATATGGTGGCCCATCTCCAGTTCCAGGGGATCAGACAGACAGACAGAGATACAGACAGATAGAGTTAAGGATGGCAGGCCTACCTGGTCTTTCATTCTTTCTTATCCTTTTAAAAAATGTTTATTTATTTATTTATTTATTTATTTATTTATTTATTTATTCGATATAAGTACACTGTAGCTGTCTTCAGACACTCCAGAAGAGGGTGTCAGATTCTGGAGAATCTAAATCCCTCTTATGTTCTGCATATGATGTACATGAACACAGCCTCACATATACTTATAAAAATTTAAAGATGGGTGGGGCCACTGAAAGGGCTCAAAAATTAACAGCATTGTCTCCTCTTCCAGAGAACCTGGGATCAACTACCAGCAACTATATGGTGGCCCATCTCCAGTTACAGGCGATCAGACAGACAGACAGACATACAGACAAGGATGGCAGGCCTTCTGGTTTTTATTTCTTTCTTATCCGTTTAAAAAGGTTTATTTATTTATTTATGAATTTATTATATATAAGTACACTGTAGCTGTCTTCAGACACTCAGGAAGAGGGTGTCAGATTCTGGAGAATCTAAGTCCCTCTTATGATATGCATATGATGTACATAAAAACAGCTTCACATTTATTTCTAAAAATTTAAAGATGGGTGGGGCCACTGTGAGGGCTCAACAATTAACAGCATTGTCTCCTCTTCCAGAGAACCTGGGATCAACTACCAGCAACTATATGGTGGCCCATCTCCAGATCCAGGGGATCAGAGAGACAGACAGACAGACAGAGATAAGGATGGCAGGCCTGCTAGTCTTTCTTTTTTTCTTATCCTTTTTAAAAAATGTTTATTTATTTATTTATTTATTTATTTATTTATTTATTTATTTATTAGATATAAGTACACTGTAGCTGTCTTCAGACACTCCAGAAGAGGGTATCAGATTCTGGAGAATCTAAATACCTCTTATGGTCTGCATATGATGTACATAACACAGCCTCACATATATTTCTAAATATTTAAAGATGTGTGGGGCCACTGAAAGGGCTCAACAATTAACAGCATTGTCTCCTCTTCCAGAGAACCTGGATCAAATACCAGCAACTATATGGTGGCCCATCTCCAGTTCCAGGGAATCAGACAGACAGACAGACAGACAGATATAAGGATGGAAGGCCTGCCTGGATTTTCTATCTTTATTATCCTTATTTAAAAATGTTTATTTGTTTATTTATGTATTTATTAGACATAAGTACACTGTAGCTGTCTTCAGACACTCCAGAAGAGGGTGTCATATGCTGGAGAATCTAAATCCCTCTTATGGTCTGCATTTGATGTACATAAACATAGCCTCACATATACTTCTAAAAATTTAAAGATGGGTGGGGCCACTGAAAGGGCTCAACAATTAACAGCATTGTCTCCTTTTCCAGAGAACCTGGGATCAACTACCAGCAACTATATGGTGTCCCATCTCCAGTTACAGGGGATCAGACAGACAGACAGACAGACAGAAAGTGATAAGGATGGTAGGCCTGCATGGTCTTTCTTTCTTTCTTCTCCGTTTAAAAAAATGTTTATTTATTTATTTTTATTTATTTATTTATTTATTTATTTATTTTTAATGTATTTATTATATATAAGTACACAATACTTGTCTTCAGACACCCCAGAAGAGGTTGTCAGCTTCTGGAAAATCTAAATCCCTCTTATGGTCTGCATATGATGTACATAAACACAGCCTCACATATACTTCTAAAAATTTAAAGATGGGTGGGGTCACTAAAAGGGATCAACAATTAACAGCATTGTCTCCTCTTCCAGAGAACCTGGGATCAATAACCAGTAATTATATGGTGGCCCATCTCCAGTTCCAGGGGATCAGACAGACACACAGACAGACAGACAGAGATAAGGATGGCAGGCCTGCCTGGTCTTTCTTTCTTTCTTATCATTTTAAAAAAGGTTTATTTATTTATTTATGTATTTATTAGATATAAGTACACTATAGCTATCTTCAGACACTCCAAAAGAGGGTGTTTGATTCTGCAGAACGTAAATCCCATTTATGTACTGCATATGATGTACATAAACACAGCCTCACATATTCTTCTAAAAATTTAAAGATGGTTGGGGCCACTGAAAGGAACCAACAATTAACAGCATTGTCTCCTCTTCCAGAGAACCTGGGATCAACTACCAGCAACTATATGTTGGCCCATCTCCAGTTTCAGGGGATCAGACAGACAAACAGACAGACAGAAAGACAGAGATAAGGATGGCAGGCCTGCCTGGTCTTTCTTTCTTTCTTATCCATTTTAAAAAATGTTTATTTATTTATTTATGTATTTTTTAGATATAAGTACACTGTAGCTGTCTTCAGACACTCCAGAAGAGGGTGTCAGATTCTGGAGAATCTAAATCCCTCTTATGGTCTGCATATGATGTACATAAACACAGCCTCACATATACTTCTAAAAATTTAAAGATGGGTGGGGTCACTAAAGAAAGGGCTCAACAATTAACAGCCATGTCTCCTCTTCCAGAGAAGCTGGGATGAACTACCAGCAACAATATGGTGGCCCATCTCCAGTTCCAGGGGATCAGACAGACAGACAGACAGACAGAGATAAGGATGGCAGGCGTGCCTGGTCTTTCTTTCTTTATTATACTGTTGAAAAAATGTTTATTTATTTATTTATTTATTTATTTATTTATTTATTTATTTTTATTTATGTATTTATTAGAAATAAGTACACTGTAGCTGTCTTCAGACACTCTAGAAGAGGGTCTCATCTTCTGGAGAATCTAAATCCCTCTTATGGTCTTCATATGATGTACATAAACACAGCCTCACATATACTTCTAAAAATTTAAAGATGGGTGGGCCCACTGAAAGGGCTCAACAATTAACAGCATTGTCTCTTCTTCCAGAGAACGTGGGATCAACTACCAGCAACTATATGGTGGCCCATCTCAAGTTCCAGGGGATAAGACAGACAGACAGACAGACAGAGATAAGGATGGCAGGCCTGCCTGATTTTTCTTTCTTTCTTATCCTTATAAAAAATGTTTATTTATTTGTTTATTTGTTTATTTGTTTATTTATTTATTTATTTATTTATTTATCAGATATAAGTACACTGTAGCTGTCTTCAGACTCTCCAGAAGAGGGTGTCAGATTCTGGAGAATCTAAATACCTCTTATGGTCTGCATATGATGTACATAAACACAGCCTCACATATACTTCTAAAAATTTAAAGATGGGTGGGGCCAAAGAATGGGCTCAACAATTAACAGTGTTGTCTCCTCTTGCAGAGAACCTGGGATCAACTACCAGCAACTATATGGTGGCCCATATGCAGTTCCAGGGATCAGACAGACAGACAGAGATAAGGATGGCAGGCCTGCCTGGTCTTTCTTTCTTACTTATCCTGTTTAAAAAATGTTTATTTATTTATTTATTTATTTATGTATTTATTAGATATAAGTACACTGTAGCTGTCTTCAGACACTCCAGAAGAGGGTGTCAGATTCTGGAGAATTTAAATCACTCTTATGGTCTGCATATGATGTACATAAATACAGCCTCACATTTACCTCTAAAAATTTAAAGATGGGTGGGGCCACTGAGAGGGCTCAACAATTAACAGCATTGTCTCCTCTTCCAGAGAACATTGGATAAACTACCAGCAACTATATGGTGGCCCATCTCCATTTCCAGGGTATCAGACAGACAGACAGAGAGACAGAGATAAGGATGGAGGCCTGCCTGGTCTTTCTTTCTTTCTTATACTTTAAAAAAATGTTTATTTATTTATTTATTTATTTATTTATTTATTTATTTATTAGAAATAAGTACACTGTAGCTGTCTTCAGACACTCTAGAAGAGGGTCTCATCTTCTGGAGAATCTAAATCCCTCTTATGGTCTTCATATGATGTACATAAACACAGCCTCACATATACTTCTAAAAATTTAAAGATGGGTGGGCCCACTGAAAGGGCTCAACAATTAACAGCATTGTCTCTTCTTCCAGAGAACGTGGGATCAACTACCAGCAACTATATGGTGGCCCATCTCAAGTTCCAGGGGATAAGACAGACAGACAGACAGACAGAGATAAGGATGGCAGGCCTGCCTGATTTTTCTTTCTTTCTTATCCTTTAAAAAAAATGTTTATTTATTTGTTTATTTGTTTATTTATTTATTTATTTATTTATTTATTTATTTATCAGATATAAGTACACTGTAGCTGTCTTTAGACTCTCCAGAAGAGGGTGTCGGATTCTGGAGAATCTATATCCCTCTTATGGTCTGCATATGATGTACATGAACACAGCCTAACATATACTTTTAAAAATTTAAAGATGGGTGGGGCCACTGAAAGGGCTCAAAAATTAACAGCATTGTCTCCTCTTCCAGAGAACCTGGGATCAACTACCAGCAACTATATGGTGGACCATCTCGAGTCCAAGGGGATCAGACAGACTGTAGACAGACAGAAAAACAGACAGAGATAAGGATGGCAGGCCTGCCTGGTCTCTCTTTATTTATTATCCTGTTTAAAAAATGTTTATTTATTTATTTATTTATTTATTTATTTATTTATTTATTTGATATAAGTACACTGTAGCTGTCTTCAGACACTCCAGAAGAGGGTGTCAGATTCTGGAGAATCTAAATCACATTTATGGTCTGCATAAGATGTACATAAACACAGCCTCACATATACTTCTAAATATTTAAAGATGGGTGGCGCCACTGAAAGGGCTCAACAATTAACAGCATTGTATCCTCTTCCAGAGAACCTGGGATCAACTACCAGCAACACTATGGTGGCCCATCTACAGTTCCAGGGTATCAGACAGACAGACAGACAGACAGACAGAGATAAGGGTGGCAGGCCTGCCCGGTCTTTCTTACTTTCTTATCCTTTTTAAAAAATGTTTATTTATTTATT
Organism: Mus caroli; assembly: GCF_978045245.1. Lineage (NCBI taxonomy): Eukaryota > Metazoa > Chordata > Mammalia > Rodentia > Muridae > Mus > Mus caroli. The sequence continues at coordinate 595,679 of NW_028227342.1, forward strand.
TATTTATTTATTTATTTATTCATTTATTTATGTATTTATTAGATATAAGTAAACTGTAGCTGTCTTCAGACACTCCAGTGTCTGCATATGATGTACATAAATACAGCCTCACATTTACCTCTAAATATTTAAAGATGGGTGGGGCCACTGAGAGGGCTCAACAATTAACAGCATTGTCTCCTCTTCCAGATAACATTGGATAAACTACCAGCAACTATATGGTGGCCCATCTCCAGTTCCAGGGTATCAGACAGACAGACAGAGAGACAGAGATAAGGATGGAGGCCTGCCTGGTCTTTCTTTCTTTCTTATACTTTAAAAAAATGTTTATTTATTTATTTATTTATTTATTTATTTATTTATTTATTAGAAATAAGTACACTGTAGCTGTCTTCAGACACTCTAGAAGAGGGTCTCATCTTCTGGAGAATCTAAATCCCTCTTATGGTCTTCATATGATGTACATAAACACAGCCTCACATATACTTCTAAAAATTTAAAGATGGGTGGGCCCACTGAAAGGGCTCAACAATTAACAGCATTGTCTCTGCTTCCAGAGAACTTGGGATCAACTACCAGCAACTATATGGTGGCCCATCTCAAGTTCCAGGGGATAAGACAGACAGACAGACAGACAGAGATAAGGATGGCAGGCCTGCCTGATTTTTCTTTCTTTCTTATCCTTATAAAAAATGTTTATTTATTTGTTTATTTGTTTGTTTATTTATTTATTTATTTATTTATTTATCAGATATAAGTACACTGTAGCTGTCTTCAGACTCTCCAGAAGAGGGTGTCAGATTCTGGAGAATCTATATCCCTCTTATGGTCTGCATATGATGTACATGAACACAGCCTCACATATACTTCTAAAAATTTAAAGATGGGTGGGGCCACTGAAAGGGCTCAAAAATTAACAGCATTGTCTCCTCTTCCAGAGAACCTGGGATCAACTACCAGCAACTATATGGTGGCCCATCTCGAGTCCAAGGGGATCAGACAGACTGTAGACAGACAGAAAGACAGACAGAGATAAGGATGGCAGGCCTGCCTGGTTTTTCTTTCTTTCTTATCCTGTTTAAAAAATGTTTATTTATTTATTTATTTATTTATTTATTTATTTATTTATTTATTTATTTATTTATTTGATATAAGTACACTGTAGCTGTCTTCAGACACTCCAGAAGAGGGTGTCAGATCCTGGAGAATCTAAATCACATTTATGGTCTGCATAAGATGTACATAAACACAGCCTCACATATACTTCAAAATATTTAAAGATGGGTGGCGCCACTGAAAGGGCTCAACAATTAACACCATTGTATCCTCTTCCAGAGAACCTGGGATCAACTACCAGCAACACTATGGTGGCCCATCTACAGTTCCAGGGTATCAGACAGACAGACAGACAGACAGACAGAGATAAGGGTGGCAGGCCTGCCCGGTCTTTCTTACTTTCTTATCCTTTTTAAAAAATGTTTATTTATTTATTTATTTATTTATTTATTTATTTATTTATTTATTCATTCATTTATTTATTTATTTATTTATTTATTTATTTATTTATTTATTTATGTATTTATTAGATATAAGTAAACTGTAGCTGTCTTCAGACACTCCAGAAGAGGGTGTCAGATTCTGGAGAATCTACATCCCTCTTATGGTCTGCATATGATATACATAAACACAGCCTCACATATACTTCTAAAATTTTAAAGATGGGTGGGGCCACAGAAAGGGCTCAAAAATTAACAGCATTGTCTCCTCTTCCAGAGAACCTTGGATAAACTACCAGCAACTATATGGTGGCCCATCTCCAGTTCTAGGGTATCACACAGACAGACAGACAGACAGAGATAAGGGTGGCAGGCTTGCCTGGTCTTTCTTTCTGTCTTATCCTTTTTAAAAAATGTTTATTTATTTATTTATTTATTTATTTATTTATTTATTTATTTATTTATTTATTAGTTATAAGTACACTGTAACTGTCTTCAGAAAATACAGAAGAGGGTGTCAGATTCTGGAGAATCTAAATCCCTCTTATGGTCTGCATATGATGTACATAAACACAGCCTCACATAACCTTCTAAAAATTTAAAGATGGGTGGGGCCACTGAAAGGGCTAAACAATTAACAGCATTGTCTCCTCTTCCAGAGAACCTGGGATCAACTACCAGCAACTATATGGTGGCCTATCTCCAGTTCCAAAGGATCATATAGATAGACAGACAGACAGACAGAGATAAGAATGGCAGGACTTCCTTATGTTTCTTTCTTTCTTATCCTTTTAAAAAAAATGTTTATTTATTTATTTATTCATGTATTTATTATATTTACGTACACTGTAGCTGTCTTCAGACACTCCAGAAGAGGGTGTCAGTTTCTGGAGAATCTAAATCACTCTTATGGTCTGAATATGATGTACATAAACACAGCCTCAGATATACTTATAAAAATTTAATGAAGGGTGGGGCCACTGAAAGGGCTCAATAATTTACAGCATTGTCTCCTCTTCCAGAGAACCTTGGATAAACTACCAGCAACTATATGGTGGCCCATATCCAGTACCAGACGATCAGACAGACAGACAGACAGACAGACAGAGATAAGAATGGCAGGCCTGCCAGGTCTTTCTTTCTTTCTTGTGCTTTTTAAAAAATGTTTATTTATTTATGTATTTATTATAAATAAGTACTCTGTAGCTATCTACAGACACTCCAGAAGAGGGTGTCAGATTCTGAAGAATCTAAAACCATCTTATGGTCTGCATATGATGTACATAAACACAGCCTCAGATATACTTCTAAAAATTTAAAGATGGGTGGGGCCACTGAAAGGGCTCAACAATTAACAGCATTGTCTCCTCTTCCAGAGAACCTGGGATCAACTACCAGCAACTATATAGTGGCCTATCTTCAGTTCCAAAGGATCATATAGAGAGACAGACAGACAGACAGAAATGAGGATGGCAGGCCTGCCTGGTCTTTCTTTCTTTCTTATCCATTTGAAAAAATGTTTACTTATTAATTAATTAATTAATTAATTAATAATTAATTAATTAATTAATTTATTAGATATAAGTACACTGTAGCTGTCTTCAGACACTCCAGAAGAGGGTGTGAGATTCTGGAGAATCTAAATACCTCTTATGGTCTGCATATGATGTACATAAACACAGACTCAAGTATACTTCTAAAAATTTAAAGATGGGTGGGGCCAAAGAATGGGCTCAACAATTAACAGCTTGTCTCCTCTTCCAGAGAACCTGGGATCAACTACCAGCAACTATATGGTGGCCCATCTGCAGTTCCAGGGATCAGACAGACAGACAGACAGACAGAGATAAGGATGGCAGGCCTGCCTGGTCTTTCTTTCTTACTTATCCTGTTTAAAAAATGTTTATTTATTTATTTATTTATTTATTTATTTATTTATTTATTTATTTATTTATGTATTTATTAGATATAAGTACACTGTAGCTGTCTTCAGACACTCCAGAAGAGGGTGTCAGATTCTGGAGAATTTAAATCACTCTTATGGTCTGCATATGATGTACATAAATACAGCCTCACATTTACCAATAAAAATTTAAAGATGGTTGGGGCCACTGAAAGGGCTCAACAATTCACAACATTGTCTCCTCTTCCAGAGAACCTGGGAAAAACTACCAGCAAATATATGGTGGCCCATATCCAGTTCCAGAGGATCAGACAGACAGACAGACAGACAGACAGACAGTGATAAGAATGGCAGGCCTGCCTGATTTTTCTTTCTTTCTTATCCTTTTTAAAAAATGTTTATTTAATTATTAATTTATTTATGTATGTATTTATTAGATATAAGTACACTGTAGCTGTCTTCAGACACTCCAGTAGAGGGTGTCAGATTCTGAAGAATCTAAAACCATCTTATGGTCTGCATATGATGTACATAAACACAGCCTCAGATATACTTCTAAAATTTAATGAAGGGTGGGGCCACTGAAAGGGCTCAACAATTAACAGCATTATCTCCTCTTCCAGAGAACCTGGGATCAACTACCAGCAACTTTATGGTGGCCCATCTACAGTTCCAGGGGATCAGACAGACAGACAGACAGACAGAGATAAGGATGGCAGGCCTGCCAGGTCTTTCTTTCTTACTTATCCTGTTTAAAAAATGTTTATTTATTTATTCATTTATTTATTTACGTATTTATTAGATATAAGTACACTGTAGCTGTCTGCAGACACTCCAGAAAAGGGTGTCAATTCTGGAGAATCTAAATCCCTCTTATGGTCTGCATATGATATACATAAACACAGCCTCACATAAACTTCTAAACATTTAAAGATGGGTGGGGCCACTGAAAGGGCTCAACAATGAACAGCATTGTCTCCTCTTCCAGAGAACCTGGGAAAAACTAACAGCAAATATATGGTGGCCCTTATCCAGTTCCAAAGGTTCAGACAGAGAGACAGACAGAAAGAGATAAGGATGGCAGGCCTGCCTGATTTTTCTTTCTTTCTTATCCTTTATAAAAAATGTTTATTTATTTATTAATTTATTTATTTATGTATTTATTAGATATAAGTACACTGTAGCTGTCTTCAGACACTCCAGTAGACGGTTTCAGATTCTGAAAAATCTAAAACCATCTTCTGGTCTGCATATGATGTACATAAACACAGCCTCAGATATACTTCAAAAAATTTAATAAAGGATGGGGCCACTGAAAGGGCTCAACAATTAACAGCATTATCTCCTCTTCCAGAGAACCTGGGATCAACTACCAGCAACTATATGGTGGCTCATCTCCAGTTCCCAGGGATCAGACAGACAGACAGACACACAGACAGAGATATCGATGGCAGGCCTGCCTGGTCTTTCTTTCTTTCTTATACTTTTAAAAAAATGTTTATTTATTTATTTATTCATGTATTTATTAGATATAAGTACACTGTAGCTGTCTTAGACACTCCAGAAGAGGGTGTCAGATTCTGGAGAATCTAAATCCCTCTTATGGCCTGCATATGATGTACATAAACACAGACTCATGTATACTTCTAAAAATTTAAAGATGTGTGGGGCCACTGAGAGGGCTCAACAATTAACAGCATTGTCTCATCTTCCAGAGAACCTGGGATCAACTACCAGCAACTATATGGTGGCTCATCTCCAGTTCCAGTGGATCAGAAAGACAGAGAGACAGACAGACAGAGATAAGGATGGCAGGCCTGCCTGGTCTTTCTTTATTTCTTATCCTTTATAAAAAATGTTTATTTATTTATTTATTTATATATTTATTTATTTATTTATGTATTTATTAGATATAAGTACACTGTAGCCGTCTTCAGACACTCCAGAAGAGGGTGTCAGATTCTAGAGAATCTAAATCCCTCTTATGGTCTGCATATGATGTACATAAACACAGCCTCACATATACTTCTAAAAATTTAAAGAAAGGTGGGACCACTGAAAGGGCTCAACAATTACCATCACTGTCTCCACTTCCAGAGAACCTGGGATCAACTACCAGCAACTATATGGTGGCCCATCTGCAGTTCCAGGGGAACAGACAGACAGACAGACAGACAGAGATAAGGATGGCAGGCCTGCCAGGTCTTTCTTTCTTACTTATCCTGTTTAAAAAATGTTTATTTATTTATTTTTTTATGTATTTATGTATTTATTAGATATAAGTACACTGTAGCTGTTCAGACACTCCAGAAGAGTGTGTCAGATTCTGGAGAATCTAAATCCCTCTTATGGTCTGCATATGATGTACATAAACACAGCCTCACGTATAATTCTAAAAATTTAAAGATGGGTGGGACCACTGAAAGGGCTTAACAATTAACATCATTGTCTCCTCTTCCAGAGAACCTGGGATCAACTACCAGCAACTATATGGTGGCCCATATCCAGTTCCAAAGGTTCAGACAGACAGACAGACAGACAGAGATACGGATGGCAGGCCTGCCTGATTTTTCTTTCTTTCTTATCCTTTATAAAAAATGTTTATTTATTAATTTATTTATTTATGTATTTATTAGATATAAGTACACTGTAGCTGTCTTCAGACACTCCAGTAGACGGTGTAAGATTCTGAAAAATCTAAAACCATCTTCTGGTCTGCATATGATGTACATAAACACAGTCTCAGATATACTTTAAAAAATTTAATGAAGGGTGTGGCCACTGAAAGGGCTCAACAATTATCAGCATTATCTCCTCTTCCAGAGAACCTGGGATCAACTACCATCAACTATATGGTGGCTCATTTCTAGTTCTCAGGGATCAGACAGACAGACAGACAGACACACAGACAGAGATATGGATGGCAGGCCTGCCTGGTCTTTCTTTCTTTCTTTCTTATCCTTTTTAAAAAATGTTTATTTATTTATTTATTTATTTATTTATTTATTTATTTATTTATTTATTTATTAGATATAAGTACACTGTAGCTCTCTTAGACACTCCAGAAGAGGGTGTCAGGTTCTGGAGAATCTAAATCCCTCTTATGGTCTGCATATGATGTACATAAACACAGCCTCACATACAGTTCTAAACATTTAAAGATGGGTGGGGCAATTGAAAGGGCTCAACAATGAACAGCATTGTCTCCTCTTCCAGAGAACCTGGGAAAAACTAACAGCAAATATATGGTGGCCCATATCCAGTTCCAGAGGTTCAGACAGACAGACAGACAGACAGAGATAAGGATGGCAGGCCTGCCTGATTTTTCTTTCTTTCTTATCCTTTATAAAAATGATTATTTATTTATTAATTTATTTATTTATGTATTTATTAGATATAAGTACACTGTAGCTGTCTTCAGACACTCCAGTAGACGGTGTCAGATTCTGAAAAATCTAAAACCATCTTCTGGTCTGCATATGATGAACATAAACACAGCCTCAGATATACTTCAAAAAATTTAATGAAGGGTGGGGCCACTGAAAGGGCTCAACAATTAACAGCATTATCTCCTCTTCCAGAGAACCTGGGATCAACTACCAGCAACTATATGGTGGCTCATTTCCAGTTCCCAGGGATCAGACAGACAGACAGACAGACACACAGACAGAGATATGGATGGCAGGCCTGCCTGATCTTTCTTTCTTGCTTATCCTTTTTAAAAAATGTTTATTTTTTATTTATTTATGTATCTATTAGATATAAGTACACTGTAGCTGTCTTTAGACACTCCAGAAGAGGGTGTCAGGTTCTGGAGAATCTAAATCCCTCTTATGGTCTGCATATGATGAACATAAACACAGCCTCACATACAGTTCTAAACATTTAAAGATGGGTGGGGCCATTGAAAGGGCTCAACAATGAACAGCATTGTCTCCTCTTCCAGAGAACCTCTGCTCAACTACCAGCAAATATATGGTGGCCCATCTCCAGTTCCCAGGGATCAGACAGACAGACAGACAGACAGACAGAGATAAGGATGGCAGGCCTGCCTGGTCTTTCTTTCTTTCTTATCCTTTTTAAAAAAAGTTTATTTAATTATTTATTTATGTATTTATTACATATAAGTACACTGTAGCTGTCTTCAGACACTCCAGAAGAGGGTGTCAGATTCTGGAGATTCTAAATCCCTCTTATGGCCTGCATATTATGTACATAAACACAGCCTCACATATACTTCTAAAAATTTATAGATGGGTGGGACCAATGAAATGGCTCAACAATTACCTTCACTGTCTCCACTTCCAGAGAACCTTGGATCAACTATCAGCAACTATATAGTGGCCCACCTCCAGTTCCAGGGGATCAGACAGGCTGTCAGACAGACAGACAGACAGACAGAGATAAGGATGGCAGGACTGCCTGGTCTTACTTTCTCTCTTATCCTGTTTAAAAAATGTTTATTTATTTATTTATTTATTTATTTACTTATTTATTTATTTATTTATGTATTTATTAGATATAAGTACACTCTAGCTGTCTTAGACACTCCAGAAGAGGGTGTCAGGTTCTGTAGAATCTAAATCCCTCTTATGGTCTGCATATGATGTACATAAACACAGCCTAACATACAGTTCTAAATATTTAAAGATGGATGGGGCCATTGAAAGGGCTCAACAATGAACAGCATTGTCTCCTCTTCCAGAGAACCTCGGTTCAACTATCAGAAACTATATGGTGGCCCATCTCCAGTTCCAGGGGATCAGACAGACAGACAGACAGACAGACAGAGATAAGGATGGCAGCCCTGCCTGGTCTTTCTTTCTTTCTTATCCTTTTGAAAAAATGTTTATTTATTTATTTATTTATTTATGTATTTATTAGATATAAGTAAACTGTAGCTGTCTTCAAACACTCCAGAAGAGGGTGTCAGATTCTGGAGAATCTAAATCCCTCATATGGCCTGCATATGATGTACATAAACACAGACTCACGTATACTTCTAAAAATTTAAAGATGGGTGGGGCCACTGAGGGGGCTCAACAATTAACAGCATTGTCTCATCTTCCAGAGAACCTGGGATCAACTACCAGCAACTATATGGTGGCCCATCTCCAGTTCCAGTGGATCAGAAAGACAGGCAGACAGACAGACAGAGATAAGGATGGCAGGCCTGCCTGGTCTTTCTTTATTTCTTATCCTTTATAAAAAATGTTTATTTATTTATTTATTTATTTATTTATTTATTTATTTTTGTATTTATTAGATATAAGTACACTGTAGCCGTCTTCAGACACTCCAAAAGAGGGTGTCAGATTCTGGAGAATCTAAATCCCTCTTAAGGTCTGCATATGATGTACATAAACACAGCCTCACATATACTTCTAAAAATTTAAAGATGGGTGGGACCACTGAAAGGGCTCAACAATTACCATCACTGTCTCCACTTCCAGAGAACCTGGGATCAACTACCAGCAACTATATGGTGGCCCATCTGCAGTTCCAGGGGATCAGACAGGCTGTCAGACAGACAGACAGACAGACAGAGATAAGGATGGCAGGACTGCCTGGTCTTACTTTCTTTCTTATCCTGTTTAAAAAATGTTTATTTATTTATTTATTTATTTATTTATGTATTTATTAGATATAAGTACAATGTAGCTGTCTTCAGACACTCCAGAAGAGGGTGTCAGATTCTGGAGAATCTAAATCCCTCTTATGGTCTGCATATGATGTACATAAACACAGCCTCACATATACATCTAAAAATTTAAAGATGGGTGAGAGCAATGAAAGGGCTCAACAATTAACAGCATTGTCTCCTCTTCCAGAGAACCTGGGATCAACTACCAGCAACTATATGGTGGCCCATCTACAGTTCCAGGAGATCAGAAAAGCAGACAGACAGACAGACAGTGATGAGGATTGCAGGCCTGCCTGGTCTTTCTTTCTTTCTTGTCCTTTTTAAAAAATGTTTATTTATTTATGTATTTATTATATATAAGTACACTGTAGCTATCTACAGACACTCCAGAAGAGGGTGTCAGATTCTGAAGAATCAAAAACCATCTTATGGTCTGCATATGATGTACATAAACACAGCCTCAGATATACTTCTAAAAATTTAAAGATGGGTGGGGCCACTGAAAGGGCTCAACAATTAACAGCATTGTCTCCTCTTCCAGAGAACCTGGTATCAACTACCAGCAACTATATGGTGGCCTATCTTCAGTTCCAAAGGATCATATAGAGAGACAGACAGACAGACAGAGATGAGGATGGCAGGCCTGCCTGGTCTTTCTTTCTTTCTTATCCATTTGAAAAAATGTTTACTTATTAATTAATTAATTAATTTATTTATTTATTTATTTATTTATTAGATATAAGTACACTGTAGCTGTCTTCAGACACTCCAGAAGATGGTGTCAGATTCTGGAGAATCTAAATACCTCTTATGGTCTGCATATGATGTACATAAACACAGACTCAAGTATACTTCTAAAAATTTAAAGATGGGTGGGGCCACTGAATGGGCTCAACAATTAACAGCGTTGTCTCCTCTTCCAGAGAACCTAAGATCAACTACCAGCAACTATATGGTGGCCCATCTGCAGTTCCAGGGGATCAGACAGACAGACAGACAGACAGAGATAAGGATGGCAGGCCTGCCTGGTCTTTCTTTCTTACTTATCCTGTTTAAAAAATGTTTATTTATTTTTTTTTATGTATTTATTAGATATAAGTACACTGTAACTGTCTTCAGACACTCCAGAAGAGGATGTCAGATACTGGAGAATTTAAATCACTCTTATGGTCTGCATATGATGTACATAAATACAGCCTCACATTTACCTCTAAAAATTTAAAGATGGTTGGGGCCACTGAAAGGGCTCAACAATTCACAGCATTGTCTCCTCTTCCAGAGAACCTGGGAAAAACTACCAGCAAATATATGGTGGCCCATATCCAGTTCCAGAGGATCAGACAGACAGACAGACAGACAGACAGAGATAAGGATGGCAGGCCTGCCTGATTTTTCTTTCTTTCTTATCCTTTTTAAAAAATGTTTATTTATTTATTAATTTATTTATTTATGTATTTATTAGATATAAGTACACTGTAGCTGTCTTCAGACACTCCAGAAGGTTTTATAAAACCTTTATAAAAGGTTTTATAAAAAGTGTTAAATTTTTTAAAAATTAAAAATAAAATACCAGATCACCATCACACAGCATTGGCTGTCTTCAGGTTTATCCTTTCAGCCTCCAAAACAAAAAGCAATGGCTGGCTGTCTTCAGGTGTATTCTATTCTCCAGTCTTATTTCCAACCTAAGAGCTGGGCTGAGCTGCCTCATTATGTAATTGCAAACCTTCCTTGGTTTGTCTTTTCCATTTCTAAGACTAACAGGCCTTTTTCTATTTAGAGAATATGCTCATGACTGTACTTTAGAAATAGTAAATATAACTGTTGCTTATAAAACTTGTTTTCTAGGAATTTTTAAAGGGCAATGGCAGAGTTTATTTATAAAAAATATTTTGCATTTATTTATTTGTGTGAGTGATGAAGCTCAGGTCTTCAAACTCGTCAGGAGGTATGAATACCTCCCCTCTCTCTCAACCCCTCTCTCTCCTCTCTCAATGATTGTGTAAGAATGTTTTGCATGTGTATGCTGTGCCCACAGACTCCAGAACAGAGTATTAGATCCCCTGGAACTGGAGATGGGCCACCATATATAATACTGGTAATTGAGCCCAGGTTCTCTGTAAGAGGAGACAATGCTCTTAATTGTTGAGCCCTCTCTGTAGCCACATCTTTCTTTCTTTTTTTTTTTTGAGTATATGTGAGGCTGTGTTTATATACATCATATGCAGACAATAAGAATGATTTAGATTCTTCAGAATCTGACACCCTCTTCTGGACTGTGTGAAGATAGCTACAGCATACTTAAATATAATAAATATATAAATCTTTAAAAAGAAAAAGAAAAGTAAAAAAGAAAGAACAGGCCTGCCATATGCATGTTCATAGAGGAAAATGGAAGAGACCCCAATCTAACCTCAGCAGGGTGCTTCCTTCTGGATGGTAGCTCACAGTTTCATCCCAGCAAGACAGGCAAATCACTGAGTTCAAGGACAGTAAGGTTCAGGACAGCCAAGGTTAGGAAGGAAAAGGGTCTATGTTGAGAATACAAACCGACAAAAATAAAACTAGGAAAAAGAAGTGACAGTGTAACTTGGGGTAGGGTACCAAAAAGAGAAAGCTTTCTGTTACCACTTACAAACAGCAGTAGACTTGCACCCTTCTGCCCAGGTCCCTGCCTTCCTTTCTAGGAATTCTAAGGATGCCAGGGGGTGGGGCAATCCAGATTAACTTTTTAATAACAAAGACTTGGTCTTTGATGTCTAGAGGAAGCCCTTCTCAGTGCCTTTAACTACCACTGAACTTTCAGGGCTGTGACTCAACTGTAACAAGGAACAGGGCTAAGAACCTACAGCCTTTGAAAACAACTATTTTTTTAAAGAGGGGGACACAAATCAGCAGTAGAACCCCTCAGGTTCAGCCATAATACTTGTTAGGGAAACAGCCTCAATGTCCGGAGCTGAGGTCTCATGGGTGAACTGCTTCAAGCTCTGAGTATCATTGAAAGAAAGAAAAGTTATCATGTGGTTGCTTAATTTATTTATTTTATTATTTCTATTTTTTGTTTTCTTTTGTTTTGTTTTAGAAAAGGCCTCAGTCTGTAGCTATGGCTGACCTAGGACAGACTACATGTGTTAATTAGGGTTTCACAGCTGAGAAACAGACCATACCTATGTAAGACTTAGAAAACCCAACAGTCAGTGGTGGCTTGAGCTCTTAATGAGAGCACTCTGGAGGCAGAAGCAGTCAGTTTCTGACTTCGAGGCCAGCCTGGTTAAAGACAGGGATAGGCAGGGCTAGGCAAGGCAGGGCTGGGCTAGGCTAGGCAAGGCAAGGGGCTAGGCTAGGCTACGCAAGGGGCTAGGCAAGACAGACAGACAGAGAGAAAGACAGACAAGGATGGAAGGCCTGCCTGGTTTTTCTTTCTTCTTTATCCCTTTTAAAAAATGTTTATTTATTTATTTATTTATTTATTTATTTATTTATTTATTTATGTATTTATTAGATATAAGTACACTGTAGCTGTCTTCAGACACTCCAGAAGAGTGTGTCAGATTCTGGAGAATCTAAATCCCTCTTATGGTCTGCATATGATGTACAAAAACACAGCCTCACATATACTTCTAAAAATTTAAAGATGGGTGGGGCCACTGAAAGGGCTCAACAATTAACAGCATTGTCTCCTCTTCCAGAGAACCTGGGATCAACTACCAGCAACTATAAGGTAGCCCATCTCCAGTTCCCGGGGATCAGACAGACAGACAGACAGACAGACAGAGATAAGGATGGCAGGCCTGCCTGGTCTTTCTTTCTTACTTATCCTTTTTAAAACATGTTTATTTCTTTATTTATGTATTTATTAGATATAAGTACATTGTAGCTGTCTTCAGACACTCCAGAAGAGTGTGTCAGATTCTGGAGAATCTAAATCCCTCTTATGGTCTGCATATGATGTACATAAACACAGCCTCACATATACTTCTAAAAATTTAAAGATGGGTGGGGCCACTGTAAGGGCTCAACAATTAACAGCATTGTCTCCTCTTCCAGAGAACCTGGGATCAAGTACCAGAAAAATATGGTGGCCCATCTCCAGTTTCAGGGGATCAGACAGACAGACAGACAAACAGACAAGGATGGCAGGCCTGCCTGGTTTTTCTTTCTTTCTTATCCTTTTTAAAACATGTTTATTTATTTATTTATTTATGTATTTATTAGATATAAGTACACTGTAGCTGTCTTCAGACACTCCAGAAGAGGGATCAGATTCTGGAGAATGTAAATCCCTCTTATGGTCTGCATATGATGTACATAAACACAGCCTCACAAATACTTCTAAAAATTTAAAGTGGGTGGTGCCACTGAAAGGGCTCAAAAATTTACAGCCTTGTCTCCTCTTGCAGAGAAACTGGGATCAACTACCAGCAACTATATGGTGGCCCACTCCAGTTCCAGGGTATCAGACAGACAGACAGACAGACAGAGATAAGGATGGCAGGCCTTCCTGGTCTTTCTTTTTTTCTTATCCTTTTTAATAATGCTTATTTATTTATTTATTTATTTATTTATTTATTTATTAGATATAAGTACACTGTAGCTGTCTTCAGACACTCCAGAAGAGAGTGTCAGATTCTGGAGAATCTAAATCCCTCTTATTGTCTGCATATGATGTACATAAACACAGCCTCACATTTACTTCTAAAAATTAAAGATGGGTGTTGCCACTGAACGGCTCAAAAATTAACAGCATTGTCTCCACTTCCAGAGAACCTGAGATCAACTACCAGCAACTTTATGGTGGCCCATCTCCAGTTCCAGGGGATCAGACAGAGAGACAGACATACAGACAGATAGAGATAAGGATGGCAGGCCTGCTTCGTCTTTCTTTCTTTCTTATCATTTTTAAGAAATGTTTATTTATTTATTTATGTATTTATTAGATATAAGTACACTGTAGCTGTCTTCAGACATCAGGAAGAAGGTGTCAGATTCTGGAGAATCTAAATCCCTCTTATGGTCTGAATATGATGTACATTAACACAGACTCACATTTACTTCCAAAAATTAAAGATGTGTGGGGCCACTGTATGGGCTCAACAATTCACAGCATTGTCTCCTCTTCCAGAGAACCTGGGAAAAACTACCAGCAAATATATGGTGGCCCATATCCAGTTCCAGAGGATCAGACAGACAGACAGACAGACAGACAGAGATAAGGATGGCAGGCCTGCCTGATTTTTCTTTCTTTCTTATCCTTTTTAAAAAATGTTTATTTATTTATTAATTTATTTATTTATGTATTTATTAGATATAAGTACACTGTAGCTGTCTTCAGACACTCCAGAAGGTTTTATAAAACCTTTATAAAAGGTTTTATAAAAAGTGTTAAATTTTTTAAAAATTAAAAATAAAATACCAGATCACCATCACACAGCATTGGCTGTCTTCAGGTTTATCCTTTCAGCCTCCAAAACAAAAAGCAATGGCTGGCTGTCTTCAGGTGTATCCTATTCTCCAGTCTTATTTCCAACCTAAGAGCTGGGCTGAGCTGCCTCATTATGTAATTGCAAACCTTCCTTGGTTTGTCTTTTCCATTTCTAAGACTAACAGGCCTTTTTCTATTTAGAGAATATGCTCATGACTGTACTTTAGATATAGTAAATATAACTGTTGCTTATAAAACTTGTTTTCTAGGAATTTTTAAAGGGCAATGGCAGAGTTTATTTTTTAAAAATATTTTGCATTGATTTATTTGTGTGAGTGATGAAGCTCAGGTCTTCAAACTCGTCAGGAGGTATGAATACCTCCCCTCTCTCTCAACCCCTCTCTCTCCTCTCTCAATGATTGTGTAAGAATGTTTTGCATGTGTATGCTGTGCCCACAGACTCCAGAACAGAGTATTAGATCCCCTGGAACTGGAGATGGGCCACCATATATAATACTGGTAATTGAGCCCAGGTTCTCTGTAAGAGGAGACAATGCTCTTAATTGTTGAGCCCTCTCTGTAGCCACATCTTTCTTTCTTTTTTTTTTTTTGAGTATATGTGAGGCTGTGTTTATATACATCATATGCAGACAATAAGAATGATTTAGATTCTTCAGAATCTGACACCCTCTTCTGGACTGTCTGAAGATAGCTACAGCATACTTAAATATAATAAATATATAAATCTTTAAAAAGAAAAAGAAAAGTAAAAAAGAAAGAACAGGCCTGCCATATGCATGTTCATAGAGGAAAATGGAAGAGACCCCAATCTAACCTCAGCAGGGTGCTTCCTTCTGGATGGTAGCTCACAGTTTCATCCCAGCAAGACAGGCAAATCACTGAATTCAAGGACAGTAAGGTTCAGGACAGCCAAGGTTAGGAAGGAAAAGGGTCTATGTTGAGAATACAAACCGACAAAAATAAAACTAGGAAAAAGAAGTGACAGTGTAACTTGGGGTAGGGTACCAAAAAGAGAAAGCTTTCTGTTACCACTTACAAACAGCAGTAGACTTGCACCCTTCTGCCCAGGTCCCTGCCTTCCTTTCTAGGAATTCTAAGGATGCCAGGGGGTGGGGCAATCCAGATTAACTTTTTAATAACAAAGACTTGGTCTTTGATGTCTAGAGGAAGCCCTTCTCAGTGCCTTTAACTACCACTGAACTTTCAGGGCTGTGACTCAACTGTAACAAGGAACAGGGCTAAGAACCTGCAGCCTTTGAAAACAACTATTTTTTTAAAGAGGGGGACACAAATCAGCAGTAGAACCCCTCAGGTTCAGCCATAATACTTGTTAGGGAAACAGCCTCAATGTCCGGAGCTGAGGTCTCATGGGTGAACTGCTTCAAGCTCTGAGTATCATTGAAAGAAAGAAAAGTTATCATGTGGTTGCTTAATTTATTTATTTTATTATTTCTATTTTTTGTTTTCTTTTGTTTTGTTTTAGAAAAGGCCTCAGTCTGTAGCTATGGCTGACCTAGGACAGACTACATGTGTTAATTAGGGTTTCACAGCTGAGAAACAGACCATACCTATGTAAGACTTAGAAAACCCAACAGTCAGTGGTGGCTTGAGCTCTTAATGAGAGCACTCTGGAGGCAGAAGCAGTCAGTTTCTGACTTCGAGGCCAGCCTGGTTAAAGACAGGGATAGGCAGGGCTAGGCAAGGCAGGGCTGGGCTAGGCTAGGCAAGGCAAGGGGCTAGGCTAGGCTACGCAAGGGGCTAGGCAAGACAGACAAACAGAGAGAAAGACAGACAAGGATGGAAGGCCTGCCTGGTTTTTCTTTCTTCTTTATCCCTTTTAAAAAATGTTTATTTATTTATTTATTTATTTATTTATTTATTTATTTATGTATTTATTAGATATAAGTACACTGTAGCTGTCTTCAGACACTCCAGAAGAGTGTGTCAGATTCTGGAGAATCTAAATCCCTCTTATGGTCTGCATATGATGTTCAAAAACACAGCCTCACATATACTTCTAAAAATTTAAAGATGGGTGGGGCCACTGAAAGGGCTCAACAATTAACAGCATTGTCTCCTCTTCCAGAGAACCTGGGATCAACTACCAGCAACTATAAGGTAGCCCATCTCCAGTTCCCGGGGATCAGACAGACAGACAGACAGACAGAGATAAGGATGGCAGGCCTGCCTGGTCTTTCTTTCTTACTTATCCTTTTTAAAACATGTTTATTTCTTTATTTATGTATTTATTAGATATAAGTACATTGTAGCTGTCTTCAGACACTCCAGAAGAGTGTGTCAGATTCTGGAGAATCTAAATCCCTCTTATGGTCTGCATATGATGTACATAAACACAGCCTCACATATACTTCTAAAAATTTAAAGATGGGTGGGGCCACTGTAAGGGCTCAACAATTAACAGCATTGTCTCCTCTTCCAGAGAACCTGGGATCAAGTACCAGAAAAATATGGTGGCCCATCTCCAGTTTCAGGGGATCAGACAGACAGACAGACAAACAGACAAGGATGGCAGGCCTGCCTGGTTTTTCTTTCTTTCTTATCCTTTTTAAAACATGTTTATTTATTTATTTATTTATGTATTTATTAGATATAAGTACACTGTAGCTGTCTTCAGACACTCCAGAAGAGGGATCAGATTCTGGAGAATGTAAATCCCTCTTATGGTCTGCATATGATGTACATAAACACAGCCTCACAAATACTTCTAAAAATTTAAAGTGGGTGGTGCCACTGAAAGGGCTCAAAAATTTACAGCCTTGTCTCCTCTTGCAGAGAATCTGGGATCAACTACCAGCAACTATATGGTGGCCCACTCCAGTTCCAGGGTATCAGACAGACAGACAGACAGACAGAGATAAGGATGGCAGGCCTTCCTGGTCTTTCTTTTTTTCTTATCCTTTTTAATAATGCTTATTTATTTATTTATTTATTTATTTATTTATTTATTTATTTATTAGATATAAGTACACTGTAGCTGTCTTCAGACACTCCAGAAGAGAGTGTCAGATTCTGGAGAATCTAAATCCCTCTTATTGTCTGCATATGATGTACATAAACACAGCCTCACATTTACTTCTAAAAATTAAAGATGGGTGTTGCCACTGAACGGCTCAAAAATTAACAGCATTGTCTCCACTTCCAGAGAACCTGAGATCAACTACCAGCAACTATATGGTGGCCCATCTCCAGTTCCAGGGGATCAGACAGAGAGACAGACATACAGACAGATAGAGATAAGGATGGCAGGCCTGCTTCGTCTTTCTTTCTTTCTTATCATTTTTAAGAAATGTTTATTTATTTATTTATGTATTTATTAGATATAAGTACACTGTAGCTGTCTTCAGACATCAGGAAGAAGGTGTCAGATTCTGGAGAATCTAAATCCCTCTTATGGTCTGAATATGATGTACATTAACACAGACTCACATTTACTTCCAAAAATTAAAGATGTGTGGGGCCACTGTATGGGCTCAACCATTAACAGCATTGTCTCCTCTTCCAGAGAACCTGGGATCAACTACCAGCAACTATATGGTGGCCCATCTCCAGTTCCAGAGGATCAGACAGAGAGACAGACAGACAGACATATAGAGATAACGATGGCAGGCCTGCCTGGTCTTTCTTTCTTATCCTTTTTAAGAAATGTTTATTTACTTATTTATGTATTTATTAGATAAAAGTACACTGTAGCTATCTTCAGACACTCCAGAAGAGGGTGTCAGATTCTGGAGAATCTAAATCCCTCTTATGGTCTGCATATGATGTACATAAACACAGCCTCACATATACTTCTAAAAATTTACAGATGGGTGGAGCCACTGAAAGGGCTCAACAATTAACCGCATTGTCTCCTCTTCCAGAGAACCTGGGTTCAACTTCCAGCACCTATATGGTGGCCCATCTCCAGTTCCAGGGTATCAGACAGATAGACAGACAGACATACAGAGAGACAGAGATAAGGAAGGCAGGCCTCCCTGGTCTTTCTTTCTTTCTTATCCTTTTTAAAAAATGTTTATTTATTTATTTATTTATTTATTTATTTATTTATTTATTAGATATAAGTACACTGTGTCTGTCTTCAGACACTCCAGAAGATGGTGTCAGATTCTGGAGAATCTAAATCCCTCTTATGGTCTGTATATGATGTACATAAACACAGCCTCACATATACTTCAAAAATTTAAAGATGTATGGGGTCACTGAAAGGGCTCAACAATTAACAGCATTATCTCCTCTTCCAGACAACCTGGGATCAACTACCAGCAACTATATGGTGGCTCATCTCCAGTTCTAAGGTATCAGACAGAAAGACAGACAGACAGACAGACAAGGGTGGCAGGCCTGCCTGGTTTTTTTTCTTTCTCATCCTTTTTAAAAATGTTTATTTATTTATTTATGTATTTATTAAATATAAGTACACTTTAGCGGTCTTCAGACACTCCAGGAGAGGGTGTCAGATTCTGGATAATCTAAATCCCTCTTATGGTGTGCATATGATGTACATAAACACAGACTCACATTTACTTCCAAAAATTAAAAGATGTGTGGGGCCACTGAAAGGGCTCAACCATTAACAGCATTGTCTCCTCTTCCAGAGAACCTGGGATCAACTACCAGCAACTATATTGTGGCTCATCTCCAGTTCCAGTGGATCAGAAAGACAGACAGACAGACAGACAGAGATAAGGATGCCAGGCCTGCCTGGTCTTACTTTATTTCTTATCCTTTAAAAAAAATGTTTATTTATTTATTTATTTATTTATTTATTTATTTATTTATGTATTTATTAGATATAAGTACACTGTAGCTGCCTTCAGACACTCCAGAAGAGGGTTTCAGATTCTGGAGAATCTAAATCCCTCTTATGGTCTGCATATGATGTACATAAACACAGCCTCACATATACTTCTAAAAATTTAAAGATTGGTGGGACCACTGAAAGGGCTCAACAATTACCATCACTGTCTCCACTTCCAGAGAACCTGGTATCAACTATCAGCAACTATATAGTGGCCCACCTCCAGTTCCAGGGGATCAGACAGACTGTCAGACAGACAGACAGAGATAAGGATGGCAGGCTTGCCTGGTCTTTCTTTCTTTCTTATCCTTTTGAAAAAATGTTTGCTTATTTATTTATTTATGTATTTATTAGATATAAGTACACTGTAGCTGTCTTCAGACACTCCAGAAGACGGTGTCAGATTCTGGAGAATCTAAATCCCACTTTTGGCCTGCATATTATGTACATAAACACAGACTCACGTATACTTCTAAAAATTTAAAGATGTGTGGGGCCACTGAGAAGAATGGGAGGGTAGGGAAGTGGGGGGAGGTATGGGGGACTTTTGGGATAGCATTGGAAATGTAATTGAGGAAAATATGTAATAAAAAAAAAACAGTGAAAAACATAACAAAACAATTAACAGCATTGTCTCCTCTTCTAGAGAATCTGGGATCAACTACCAGCAACTATATGGTGGCCCTTCTCCAGTTCCAGGGTATCAGACAGACAGACAGACAGAGATAAGGATGGCAGGTCTGCCTGGTCTTTCTTTCTTTCTTATCCTTTTTAAAAAAATGTTTATTTATATATATATTTATTTATTTATTTATTTATTTATTTATTTATTTATTTATTTATTTATTAGATATAAGTACACTGTAGCTATCTTTAGACACTCCAGAATAGGGTGTCAGATTCTGGAGAATCTAAATCCCTCTTACGATCTGCATATGATGTATATAAACACAGCCTCACATTTTCTTCTAAAAATTTAAAGATGGGTGTGGCTTGGAATAAGATGAGTAACCCTGAAAAAGTCAAAAAATGAAAAATCACACTGTAGGATTTGGAATATGGTGAGAAACCCTGAAAAAGTTGAAAAATGAGAAAAGCATGCAGGAGTACCTGGAATATGGTGAGAAACACTGAAAAAGTCTTAAATGAGAATATCACACTATAGGACTTGGAATATGGTGAGAAACCCTGAAAGTGTCGAAAAATGAGAAAATCATGAAGTAGGACCCAGAATATGGAGAGAAACCCTGAAAAAAAAGTCAAAAAATAAGAAAATCACGCAGTAGGACCTGGAAGCTGGTGAGAAAACCTGAAAAAGTCGAAAAATGAGAAAATCAATCTGTAGGATCTGGAATATGGTGAGAAACCCTGAAAAAGTCGAAAAATGAGAAAATCACACATTAGGACTTGGAATATGGTGAGAAACCCTGAAAAAGTCGAAAAATGAGAAAATCACGCAGTAGGACCTGGGATTTGGTGAGAAACACTGAAAAAGTCTTAAAATAGAAAATCACACTGTAGTACTTGGAATATGGTGAAAAATACTGACAAAGTCTTAAAATGAGAAAATCACACCTTAGGACCTGGAATATGGTGAGAAACCCTGAAAAGGTCAAAAAATGAGAAAAATCACACTGTAGTACATGGAATATGGGTAGAAACTCTGAAAAAGTCGCAAATTATAAAATGACAGTGTAGGGCCTGGAATATGTTGAGAAAACCTGAAATATTCGAAAAATGAGAAAATGACAATGTAGAACCTGGAATACCGTAAGAAACCCTGAAAAAGTTAAAAAATGAGAAAAGGACACTCTAGGACTGGAATATGGTGAGAAACCCTGAAACATCGAAAAATGAGAAAATCATGTAGTAGGACCCAGAATATGGTGAGAAATCCTGAAAAAAGTCGAAAAATGAGAAAATCACGCAGTAGGACCTGGAAGCTGGTGAGAAACCCTGAAAAAGTCGAAAAATGAGAAAATCAAACTGTCGGACCTGGAATATGTTGAGAAACCCTGAAAAATACGAAAAAGGCAAAAATCACACTCTAGGACTTGGAATATGATGAGAAACCGTGAAAAAGTCAAAAAATGAAAAAATCACACTGTAGTACCTGGAATATGGTGAGAAACACTAAAAAAGTATTAAAATGAGAAAATCACCCAGTAGGACCTGGAATGTGGTGAGAAACCCTGAAACAGTCGAAATATAAGAAAATCAAACTTGTAGTACATGCAATATGGTGACAAACCCTGAAAAAGTCGAAAAATGAGAATATCACACTCTAGGATTTGGAATATGATGAGAAACCCTGGAAAATTCAAAAAATGAGAAAATCACACTGTAGGACTTGGAATATGGTGAGAAACCCTCAAAAAGTCGAAAAATGAGAAAATCATGCACTAGGACCCAGAATATGATGAGAAACACAGAAAAAGTCTTAAAATGAGAAAATCACACTGTAGGACCTGGAATATGGTAAGAAACCCTGAAAATGTCGAAAAATGAGAAAATGACACTGTAGGAGCTGGAATATGGTGAGAAGTCATGAAAAAGTCAAAAAAAAAAAAAGAAATACACACTTGTAGGACTTGCAATATGTTGAGAGACCCTGAAATAGTCTTAAAATGAGAAAATCACACTGTAGGACTTGGGATATGGTGAGAAACCCTGAAAAAGTCGAAAAATTAGAAAATTAAACTGTAGTACCTGGTATATGGTGAGAAACACTAAAAAAGTATTAAAATGAGAAAATCACACAGTAGGACCTGGAATATGGTGAGAAACCCTGAAACAGTTCAAAAATAAGAAAATAAAACTTGTAGTACATGCAATATGGTGAGAAACACTGAAAAAGTCGAAAAATGAGAATATCACACTCTAGGACTTGGAATATGATGAGAAACCCAGAAAAAGTCTAAAAATGAGAAAATCACACTGTAGGACTTGGAATATGGTGAGAAACCCTGAAAAAGTCGAAAAATGAGAAAACACACTGTAGTACCTAGAATATGGTGAGAAACACTGAAAAAGTCTAAAAATAAGATAAAACTTGTAGTACCTGAAATATGATGAGAAACCCTGAAAAAGTCAAAAAATTAGAAAATCAAATTGTAGGAACTGGAATATGCTGAGAATCACTGAAAATTTCGAAAAATGCGAAAATCACACTCTAGGACTTGGAATACGATGAGAAACCCTGAAAAAGTCAAAAAATGAGAAAATCACACTGTAGTACCTGGAGTATGGTGAGAAACACTGAAAAATTCTAAAAATAAGATAAAACTTGTAGTACCTGAAATATGGTGAGAAACCCTGAAAAAGTCGAAAAATGAGAAAATCACACTGTAGGACTTCGAATATGATGAGAAACCGTGAAAAAGTTAAAAAAATAAGAAAAATACACTGTAGGAACTGGAATATGGAGAGATACCCTGAAAAGGTTAAAAAATTAGAAAATCACAATTGTAGGACCTCCAATATGGTGAGAAACCCTGAAAAAGTCGAAAAATGAGAAAAACACACTGTAGGACCTGGAATATGGTGAGAAACACTGAAAAATTCAAAAAATGAGAAAATCACACAGTAGGACCTGAAATATGGAGAGAAACCGTGAAACAGTCGAAATATAAGAAAATCAAACTTGAAGTACCTGCAATATGGTGAGAAACCCTGAAAAAGTTGAAAAATGAAAAAATCACACTGTAGGATTTGGAATATGATGAGAAACCATGAAAAAGTCAAAAATGAGAAAAATATACTGTAGGAGTTGGAATGTGGTGAGAAAACCTGAAAAAGTCAAAGAATAAGAAAATCACACAAGTAGGACCTCCAATATGGTGAGAAAACCTGAAAAAGTCGAAAAATGAGACAATTACAGACTAGGACATGGAATATGGTAAGAAACCCTTTAAAAGTCGAAAAAAGAGAAAAACACCCTGTAGGACTTTGAATATGATGAGAAAACCTGAAAAAGTAAAAAAATGAGAAAATCACACTGTAGTAACTTTAATATGGTGAGAAAACACTGAAAAAGCCTAAAAATGAGAAAATCACACAGTAGGACTTGGAATATGGTGAGAAATCCTGAAACAGTCGAAAAATAAGAAAATCAAACTTGTAGAACCTGCAATATGGTGAGAAAACCTGAAAAAGTTGAAAAATGAGAAAATCATACTGTAGGACCTGCAATAGGTGAGAAATTCTGAAAAAGTCAAAAAATGAGAAAATCACACTGTAGGACTTGGAATATGATGAGAAAACCTGAAAAAATCTAAAAATGAGAAAATCACACTGTAGGAGCTGGAATATGGTGAGAAACCCTGAAAAGTCAAAAAAAGAGAAAAAATCACACTGTAGGACTTGGAATATGGTGAGAAACCCTGAAAAAGTCAAAAAATGAGAAAAATCTCACTGTAGTACCTGGAATATGGTGAGAAACACTGAAAAAGTCTAAAAATAAGATAAAACTTTTAGTACCTGAAATATGGTGAGAAACCCTGAAAAAGTCGAAAAATGAGAAAATCACACTGTAGGACTTCGAATATGATGAGAAACCGTGAAAAAGTAAAAAAAATGAGAAAAATACACTGTAGGAGCTGGAATATGGAGAGAAAACCTGAAAAGGTTAAAAAATTAGAAAATCACAATTGTAGGACCTCCAATATGGTGAGAAACCCTGAAAAAGTCGAAAAATGAGAAAAACACACTGTAGGACCTGGAATATGGTGAGAAACACTGAAAAATTCAAAAAATGAGAAAATCACACAGTAGGACCTGAAATATGGAGAGAAACCATGAAAGAGTCGAAATATAAGAAAATCAAACTTGAAGTACCTGCAATATGGTGAGAAACCCTGAAAAAGTCGAAAAATGAAAAAAATCACACTGTAGGATTTGGAATATGATGAGAAAACCTGAAAAAGACAAAAAATGAGAAAATCACACTGTAGTACCTGGAATATTGTGAGAAAACACTGAAAAAGTCTAAAAATGAGAAAATCACACAGTAGGACTTGGAATATGGTGAGAAACCCTGAAAGAGTCGAAAAATTACAAACTTGTAGTAGCTGCAATATGGTGAGAAAACCTGAAAAAGTCGAAAAATGAGAAAATCATACTGTAGGACCTGCAATAGTGTGAGAAATTCTGAAAAAGTCAAAAAATGAGAAAATCACACTGTAGGACTTGGAATATGATGAGAAAACCTGAAAAAAATCTAAAAATGAGAAAATCACACTGTAGGAGCTGGAATATGGTGAGAAACCCTGAAAAGTCAAAAAAAGAGAAAAATCACACTGTAGGACCTGGAATATGGTGAGAAAACATGAAAAAGTCAAAAAAGGAGAAAATCACACTCTAGGACTTGGAATATGATGAGAAAACCTGAAAAAGTCCAAAAATGAGAAAATCACACTGTAGGACTTGGAATATGGTGAGAAACCCTGAAAAAGTCAAAAAATGAGAAAAATCACACTGTAGTACATGGAATATGGTGAGAAACTCTGAAAAAGTCAAAAAATGAGAAAATCACCCTGTAGGATTTGGAATATGGTGAGAAAAGCTGAAAAAGTCAAAAAATGAGAAAAATCACACTGTAGTACATGGAATATGGTGAGAAACTCTGAAAAAGTCGCAAATTAGAAAATGGCAGTGTAGGACCTGGAATATGTTGAGAAAACCTGAAATATTCAAAAAATGACAAAATGACAATGTAGAACCTGGAATAAGGTAAGAAACCCCGAAAATTTAAAAAAAAGAGAATATCACACTCTAGGACTTGGAATATGGTGAGAAACCCTGAAAAAGTCAAAACATGAGAAATTCATGCAGTAGGACCCAGAATATGGTGAGAAACCCTGAAAGAAGTCGGAAAATGAGAAAATCACGCAGTAGGACCTGGAAGCTAGTGAGAAACCCTGAAAAAGACGAAAAATGAGAATAACAAACTGTAGGACCTGGAATATGTTGAGAAACCCGAAAAATTCGAAAAAAGCAAAAGTCACACTCTAGGACTTGGAATGTGATGAGAAACCCTGAAAAAGTAAAAAAATGAGAAAATTACACTGTAGTACCTGGAATATGGTGAGAAACACTAAAAAAGTATTAAAATGAGAAAATCACACAGTAGGACCAAGAATATGGTGAGAAACTCTGAAAAAGTCGAAAACATGAGAAAATCACGCAGTAGTACCAGGAATATTGTGAGAAACCCTGAAAAAGTCGAAAAATGAGAAAATCACACTGTAGGACCTGGAATATGGTGAGAAACTCTGAAAATGTCGAAAAATAAGAAATTCACACTTGTAGGACCTGCAATATGGTGAGAAACCCTGAAAAAGTCAAAAAATGAGAAAATCACACTGTAGGACTTGGAATAAAATGAGAAACCGTGAAAAAGACAAAAAATGACAAAAGTACACGGTAGGAGATGGAATATGGAGAGAAACCGTTAAAAAGTAGAAAAATAAGATATACACACTTGTAGGACATGCAATATGGTGAGAGACGCTGAAAAAGTCTTAAAATGAGAAAATCACACTGTAGTACCTGGAATATGGTGAGAAACCCTGAAAAAGTCCAAAAATTAGAAAATCACACTGTAGGATTTAGAATATGATAAGAAACCGTGAAAAAAGTCAAAAAATGAGAAAAATACACTGTAGAAGCTGGAATATGGTGAGTAAACCCTGAAAAAGTTGAAAAATAAAAAAATCACACTTGTAGAACCTACAATATGGTGAGAAACCCTGAAAAAGTCGAAAAATGAGACAATTACAGACTAGGACATAGAATATGGTAAGAAACCCTTTAAAAGTCGGAAAAAGAGAAAATCACACTGTAGGATTTGGAATATGATGAGAAAACCTGAAAAAGACAAAAAATGAGAAAATCACACTGTAGTACCTGGAATATTGTGAGAAAACACTGAAAAAGTCTAAAAATGAGAAAATCACACAGTAGGACTTGGAATATGGTGAGAAACCCTGAAAGAGTCGAAAAATTACAAACTTGTAGTAGCTGCAATATGGTGAGAAAACCTGAAAAAGTCGAAAAATGAGAAAATCATACTGTAGGACCTGCAATAGTGTGAGAAATTCTGAAAAAGTCAAAAAATGAGAAAATCACACTGTAGGACTTGGAATATGATGAGAAAACCTGAAAAAAATCTAAAAATGAGAAAATCACACTGTAGGAGCTGGAATATGGTGAGAAACCCTGAAAAGTCAAAAAAAGAGAAAAATCACACTGTAGGACCTGGAATATGGTGAGAAAACATGAAAAAGTCAAAAAAGGAGAAAATCACACTCTAGGACTTGGAATATGATGAGAAAACCTGAAAAAGTCCAAAAATGAGAAAATCACACTGTAGGACTTGGAATATGGTGAGAAACCCTGAAAAAGTCAAAAAATGAGAAAAATCACACTGTAGTACATGGAATATGGTGAGAAACTCTGAAAAAGTCAAAAAATGAGAAAATCACCCTGTAGGATTTGGAATATGGTGAGAAAAGCTGAAAAAGTCAAAAAATGAGAAAAATCACACTGTAGTACATGGAATATGGTGAGAAACTCTGAAAAAGTCGCAAATTAGAAAATGGCAGTGTAGGACCTGGAATATGTTGAGAAAACCTGAAATATTCAAAAAATGACAAAATGACAATGTAGAACCTGGAATAAGGTAAGAAACCCCGAAAATTTAAAAAAGAGAGAATATCACACTCTAGGACTTGGAATATGGTGAGAAACCCTGAAAAAGTCAAAACATGAGAAATTCATGCAGTAGGACCCAGAATATGGTGAGAAACCCTGAAAGAAGTCGGAAAATGAGAAAATCACACTGTAGGACCTGGAATATGGTGAGAAACTCTGAAAATGTCGAAAAATAAGAAATTCACACTTGTAGGACCTGCAATATGGTGAGAAACCCTGAAAAAGTCAAAAAATGAGAAAATCACACTGTAGGACTTGGAATAAAATGAGAAACCGAGAAAAAGACAAAAAATGACAAAAGTACACGGTTGGAGATGGAATATGGAGAGAAACCGTTAAAAAGTAGAAAAATAAGATATACACACTTGTAGGACATGCAATATGGTGAGAGACGCTGAAAAAGTCTTAAAATGAGAAAATCACACTGTAGTACCTGGAATATGGTTAGAAACCCTGAAAAAGTCCAAAAATAAGAAATTCACACGTGTAGGACCTGCAATATGGTGAGAAACCCTGAAAAAGTCGAAAAATGAGAAAATCACACTGTAGGACTTGGAATAAGATGAGACACCCTGAAAAAGTCAAAAAATGAGAAAATTTCACTGTAGGACTTGGAATAAGATGAGAAACCTGAAAAAGTTGAAAAATGAGAAAATCACAATGTAGAAGATGGAATATGGTGAGCAATCCTGAAAAAGTCAAAAAATGAGAAAATCACACTGTGGAACCTGGAATATGGTGAGAAACTCTGAAAAAGGCGAAAAATTGGAAAAATCACACTCTAGGACTTGGAATATGATGAGAAACCCTGAAAAAGTCAAAAATGAGAAAATCACACTGTAGTAGCTGGAATATGGTGAGAAACATTGAAAAAGTCTCAAAATGAGAAAATCACAAAGTTGGACCTGCAATATGGTGAGAAACACTGAAACAGTCGAAAAATAAGAAAATCAAACTTGTAGTACCTGCAATATGGTGAGAAACCCTGAAAAATTCCAAAAATTAGAAAATCACACTGTAGGATTTAGAATATGATAAGAAACCGTGAAAAAAGTCAAAAAATGAGAAAAATTCACTGTAGAAGCTGGAATATGGTGAGTAAACCCTGAAAAAGTTGAAAAATAAAAAAATCACACTTGTAGAACCTCCAATATGGTGAGAAACCCTGAAAAAGTCAAAAAATGAGAAAATCACACTGTAGGACCTGGAATATGTTCAGAAACCCTGAAAAAGTCTTAAAATGAGAAAATCACACTGTAGGACCTGGAATATGGTGAGAAACTCTGAAAATGTCGAAAAATAAGAAATTCACACTTGTAGGACGTGCAATATGGTGAGAAACTCTGAAAATGTCGAAAAATAAGAAATTCACACGTGTAGGACCTGCAATATGGTGAGAAACCCTGAAAAATTCCAAAAATTAGAAAATCACACTGTAGGATTTAGAATATGATAAGAAACCGTGAAAAAAGTCAAAAAATGAGAAAAATTCACTGTAGAAGCTGGAATATGGTGAGTAAACCCTGAAAAAGTTGAAAAATAAAAAAATCACACTTGTAGAACCTCCAATATGGTGAGAAACCCTGAAAAAGTCAAAAAATGAGAAAATCACACTGTAGGACCTGGAATATGTTCAGAAACCCTGAAAAAGTCTTAAAATGAGAAAATCACACTGTAGGACCTGGAATATGGTGAGAAACTCTGAAAATGTCGAAAAATAAGAAATTCACACTTGTAGGACCTGCAATATGGTGAGAAACCCTGAAAAAGTCAAAAAATGAGAAATCACACTGTAGGACTTGGAATAAAATGAGAAACCGTGAAAAAGACAAAAAATGACAAAAGTTCACGGTAGGAGATGGAATATGGAGAGAAACCGTTAAAAAGTAGAAAAATAAGATATACACACTTGTAGGACATGCAATATGGTGAGAGACGCTGAAAAAGTCTTAAAATGAGAAAATCACACTGTAGTACCTGGAATATGGTGAGAAACCCTGAAAAATTCCAAAAATTAGAAAATCACACTGTAGGATTTAGAATATGATAAGAAACCGTGAAAAAAGTCAAAAATGAGAAAAATACACTGTAGAAGCTGGAATATGGTGAGTAAACCCTGAAAAAGTTGAAAAATAAAAAAATCACACTTGTAGAACGTACAATATGGTGAGAAACCCTGAAAAAGTCAAAAAATGAGAAAATCACACTGTAGGACCTGGAATATGGTGAGAAACTCTGAAAATGTCGAAAAATAAGAAATTCACACGTGTAGGACCTGCAATATGGTGAGAAACCCTGAAAAAGTCAAAAAATAAGAAAAAATACACTGAAGGAGCTGGAATATGGTGAGAAACCCTGAAAAAGTCAAAAAATAAGAAATTCACACTTGTAGGACCTGCAATATGGTGAGAAACCTTGAAAAAGTCGAAAAATGAGAAAATCACACTGTAGGACTTGAAATATGGTGAGACACCCTGAAAAACTCAAAAAATGAGAAAATCACACTGTAGGATTTGGAATAAGATGAGAAACCTGAAAAAGTTGAAAAATGAGAAAATCACAATGTAGAAGATGGAATATGGTGAGCAATCCTGAAAAAGTCAAAAAATGAGAAAATCACACTGTGGAACCTGGAATATGGTGAGAAACTCTGAAAAAGGCGAAAAATTGGAAAAATCACACTCTAGGACTTGGAATATGATGAGAAACCCTGAAAAAGTCAAAAATGAGAAAATCACACTGTAGTAGCTGGAATATGGTGAGAAACATTGAAAAAGTCTCAAAATGAGAAAATCACAAAGTTGGACCTGCAATATGGTGAGAAACACTGAAACAGTCGAAAAATAAGAAAATCAAACTTGTAGTACCTGCAATATGGTGAGAAACCCTGAAAAATTCCAAAAATTAGAAAATCACACTGTAGGATTTAGAATATGATAAGAAACCGTGAAAAAGTCAAAAAATGAGAAAAATACACTGTAGAAGCTGGAATATGGTGAGTAAACCCTGAAAAAGTTGAAAAATAAAAAAATCACACTTGTAGAACCTCCAATATGGTGAGAAACCCTGAAAAAGTCGAAAAATGAGAAAATCACCCTGTAGGACCTGGAATATGGTAAGAAACCCTGAAAATGTCGAAAAATGAGAAAATGACACTGTAGGAGCTGGAATATGGTGAGAAGTCCTGAAAAAGTCCAAAAAAAAAAAAAAAAGAAATATACACTTGTAAGACTTGCAATATGGTTAGAGACCCTGAAAAAGTCTTAAAATGAGAAAATCACACTGTAGGACCTGGAATATGGTGAGAAACTCTGAAAATGTCGAAAAATAAGAAATTCACACTTGTAGGACCTGCAATATGGTGAGAAACCCTGAAAAAGTCAAAAAATGAGAAAATCACACTGTAGGACTTGGAATAAAATGAGAAACCGTGAAAAAGACAAAAAATGACAAAAGTACACGGTAGGAGATGGAATATGGAGAGAAACCGTTAAAAAGTAGAAAAATAAGATATACACACTTGTAGGACATGCAATATGGTGAGAGACGCTGAAAAAGTCTTAAAATGAGAAAATCACACTGTAGTACCTGGAATATGGTGAGAAACCCTGAAAAATTCCAAAAATTAGAAAATCACACTGTAGGATTTAGAATATGATAAGAAACCGTGAAAAAAGTCAAAAAATGAGAAAAATACACTGTAGAAGCTGGAATATGGTGAGTAAACCCTGAAAAAGTTGAAAAATAAAAAAATCACACTTGTAGAACGTACAATATGGTGAGAAACCCTGAAAAAGTCAAAAAATGAGAAAATCACACTGTAGGACCTGGAATATGGTGAGAAACTCTGAAAATGTCGAAAAATAAGAAATTCACACGTGTAGGACCTGCAATATGGTGAGAAACCCTGAAAAAGTCAAAAAATAAGAAAAATACACTGAAGGAGCTGGAATATGGTGAGAAACCCTGAAAAAGTCAAAAAATAAGAAATTCACACTTGTAGGACCTGCAATATGGTGAGAAACCTTGAAAAAGTCGAAAAATGAGAAATCACACTGTAGGACTTGAAATATGGTGAGACACCCTGAAAAACTCAAAAAATGAGAAAATCACACTGTAGGATTTGGAATAAGATGAGAAACCTGAAAAAGTTGAAAAATGAGAAAATCACAATGTAGAAGATGGAATATGGTGAGCAATCCTGAAAAAGTCAAAAAATGAGAAAATCACACTGTGGAACCTGGAATATGGTGAGAAACTCTGAAAAAGGCGAAAAATTGGAAAAATCACACTCTAGGGACTTGGAATATGATGAGAAACCCTGAAAAAGTCAAAAATGAGAAAATCACACTGTAGTAGCTGGAATATGGTGAGAAACATTGAAAAAGTCTCAAAATGAGAAAATCACAAAGTTGGACCTGCAATATGGTGAGAAACACTGAAACAGTCGAAAAATAAGAAAATCAAACTTGTAGTACCTGCAATATGGTGAGAAACCCTGAAAAATTCCAAAAATTAGAAAATCACACTGTAGGATTTAGAATATGATAAGAAACCGTGAAAAAGTCAAAAAATGAGAAAAATACACTGTAGAAGCTGGAATATGGTGAGTAAACCCTGAAAAAGTTGAAAAATAAAAAAATCACACTTGTAGAACCTCCAATATGGTGAGAAACCCTGAAAAAGTCGAAAAATGAGAAAATCACCCTGTAGGACCTGGAATATGGTAAGAAACCCTGAAAATGTCGAAAAATGAGAAAATGACACTGTAGGAGCTGGAATATGGTGAGAAGTCCTGAAAAAGTCCAAAAAAAAAAAAAAAAAAAGAAATATACACTTGTAAGACTTGCAATATGGTTAGAGACCCTGAAAAAGTCGAAAAATGAGAAAATCACACTGTAGGACCTGGAATATGGTGAGAAACTCTGAAAATGTCGAAAAATAAGAAATTCACACTTGTAGGACCTGCAATATGGTGAGAAACCCTGAAAAAGTCAAAAAATGAGAAAATCACACTGTAGGACTTGGAATAAAATGAGAAACCGAGAAAAAGACAAAAAATGACAAAAGTACACGGTTGGAGATGGAATATGGAGAGAAACCGTTAAAAAGTAGAAAAATAAGATATACACACTTGTAGGACATGCAATATGGTGAGAGACGCTGAAAAAGTCTTAAAATGAGAAAATCACACTGTAGTACCTGGAATATGGTTAGAAACCCTGAAAAAGTCCAAAAATAAGAAATTCACACGTGTAGGACCTGCAATATGGTGAGAAACCCTGAAAAAGTCGAAAAATGAGAAAATCACACTGTAGGACTTGGAATAAGATGAGAAACCTGAAAAAGTTGAAAAATGAGAAAATCACAATGTAGAAGATGGAATATGGTGAGCAATCCTGAAAAAGTCAAAAAATGAGAAAATCACACTGTGGAACCTGGAATATGGTGAGAAACTCTGAAAAAGGCGAAAAATTGGAAAAATCACACTCTAGGACTTGGAATATGATGAGAAACCCTGAAAAAGTCAAAAATGAGAAAATCACACTGTAGTAGCTGGAATATGGTGAGAAGTCCTGAAAAAGTCCAAAAAAAAAAAAAAAAAAAGAAATATACACTTGTAAGACTTGCAATATGGTTAGAGACCCTGAAAAAGTCGAAAAATGAGAAAATCACACTGTAGGACCTGGAATATGGTGAGAAACTCTGAAAATGTCGAAAAATAAGAAATTCACACTTGTAGGACCTGCAATATGGTGAGAAACCCTGAAAAAGTCAAAAAATGAGAAAATCACACTGTAGGACTTGGAATAAAATGAGAAACCGAGAAAAAGACAAAAAATGACAAAAGTACACGGTTGGAGATGGAATATGGAGAGAAACCGTTAAAAAGTAGAAAAATAAGATATACACACTTGTAGGACATGCAATATGGTGAGAGACGCTGAAAAAGTCTTAAAATGAGAAAATCACACTGTAGGACCTGGAATATGGTGGGAAACTCTGAAAATGTCGAAAAATAAGAAATTCACACTTGTAGGACCTGCAATATGGTGAGAAACCCTGAAAAAGTCAAAAAATGAGAAAATCACACTGTAGGACTTGGAATAAAATGAGAAACCGTGAAAAAGACAAAAAATGACAAAAGTACACGGTAGGAGATGGAATATGGAGAGAAACCGTTAAAAAGTAGAAAAATAAGATATACACACTTGTAGGACATGCAATATGGTGAGAGACGCTGAAAAAGTCTTAAAATGAGAAAATCACACTGTAGTACCTGGAATATGGTGAGAAACCCTGAAAAAGTCCAAAAATTAGAAAATCACACTGTAGGACTTGGAATAAAATGAGAAACCGTGAAAAAGACAAAAAATGACAAAAGTACACGGTAGGAGATGGAATATGGAGAGAAACCGTTAAAAAGTAGAAAAATAAGATATACACACTTGTAGGACATGCAATATGGTGAGAGACGCTGAAAAAGTCTTAAAATGAGAAAATCACACTGTAGTACCTGGAATATGGTGAGAAACCCTGAAAAATTCCAAAAATTAGAAAATCACACTGTAGGATTTAGAATATGATAAGAAACCGTGAAAAAAGTCAAAAAATGAGAAAAATACACTGTAGAAGCTGGAATATGGTGAGTAAACCCTGAAAAAGTTG